>NC_057797.1:683240172-683242733 GCF_018294505.1 Triticum aestivum
GGCGTCGCCCCGCCTCCGCCTCCGCGCCCGACCACCGCCGCTACCGCCCAGATCTGGCGCCGGCCCGTCCTTTCCGGCCATCCCCTTCTACTCTGGCGCCAGCTCCGGCCAAAACTCCGGCGTGCCTCAACATCCGCGCCAAGAGCTAACCATAGATCTGGATCCAGCGGTTGACCTCTTTTTCCACCAAGTCATTTTCTGATATATTGTTAGCCCTGTTCTACATGCCATAACTCCTCATCCGTAGATCCAATTTTCATGCATGATATATCAAAATGTTCATTAGGATGTGCTCTTCATTTTGTTCCATTGCCCCATGCTTGTTTGAGTCCATCTTGATGCCCTAATGTCTGATGCAAGAGTGCTATAAAATGTTAGGTGCTGTTTCTTATCAGATGATGAGCATTTGTCATTTTTGCCATGATTATTGTGTGCTGCATATGGGCATGAGCTCTACATATGTTTTGGGCTATGCCAAGCCATCTTTACAGGGGTGTATGCCATGTATTTTTGTGATCAATGTGGTGACTAGCACATGCATGCAAAGTAGCCTTCGTGATATTGCTGATTTCAGAGACTTAGAATTTCACTAAGTATTTGCTCTGCTGTTATTTTTATGCAATGTATTCATGTTGCTATAGTGAGATCCATGCTTCTTTTGAGTATATTCAGTAAGGATGATTTGGGCATATGGTTGTTCTCTATCCATCCATGCCCCTGTTTGCATTTATGGAGTGCCCTAGCATGACTCAATCTTGCTCTACTTTTGCTATAAAATGTTCCTGGCAGATTGTTTACTTGTTAATCAATTTTGCCAAGGTTGTTGTAGTTGATCCATGCATGCTATGAGCTTGTTCTTATTTTGGTTAGCTTCATGAACATGTCTTATTGTTGGTAGTATGCTTATCTTGTCATGCAATACCTTGTGTTGAGTGATTTGAGCTCGCAAAGATGCCTTCATAATTCTGTTTATGCCATGTCCAGTTTTCTGCTAAGTCTGAATCTGTTAACGAAAATTGCTATGTTTACATGGGTGCCATCATATTTTCTGTGCCCTTTTGGCTTATGGTCAGTAAGGGACTTTTGTTATATGCTTTGAGTAGATTCATGCCGTGCCTTGTATTGCTATGTTCCGTTCCTATAGCATGTTGTTATCTTGATCTAAACATTGCTTCCTGATGTTAATTCCTAGCATGTTAGTATTTTCACTAAGTTTGTGATGCTGATATATTTTGCACTTTTGTCATGCCTGTTTGAACCTGCTTGTAGTGACCCGACCCGAATGGATCAAGCGCTCTGTGCTCAGGTGTCATCCCTAGATCAGTAATGCTGACACCACACAGTACATCGAAGGATTTATAGCAGAGTGGCAATCACACACTTATTACAGCGTTGTCTCAAAAGAGAACTTATTACAATAAATATGGCTTAAGGCCATCTAGTGTCAATAACAGCGGAAGACTTGGAAGATAAATGGGTCCATCAACTCCAACGGCATCACTGAGTATAGAACCACGACCTAAAACACCTTACTCGTCGTCTGAAAAGTCTGCAACATGAAAGTTGCAGCCCGAAAACGGGTCAGCACATGGAATATGCTGGCAATGTAACACATAGAGAGTAATGGAATGAAACAGCTATACTATATGCATATATGGCTGGTGGAAGCTCTATGGTTACAGTTTTGCGTAAAGCCAATTTTTCCCTACTGCAAAGGAATAAATTTATTTAACTATCATGGTAGTTGTTAAACATCGAGAATGGTTGACAGCATCCCGATCCGGGTGATCTATCGCAGACAAACAACAAGCACACAATAAGTACTCATCTAATGCACAGGTAAAACTCGAACAAGAGATCGAACCAGAAAAGTTCAACTTAAGAACTTCGGTTGCAAAGAAAGAACGAACCGAACAAAGAAACAGAAAACAAACGGCGGAAGAAAACAACTCGGTTCTAGCAAGTTGAAACTAGGTTAAATTTTACCGGGGCAAAAACTTGTTTAAGTTGATTAGACGGAACGGCGGTTTCGAAACGAAACTCCAGGCGCTTGAATCACCTGATTCCGATAAACGAGCGAGAAGAAAGACTAGAACGAAGATCGGATCTGAGATCGCGATCGCGGAATAAATCCGACGAAAAGAAAAAGACGAACGGTTAAACGAACAGGCGTCGTTAACCGGGAAAAGAAAATCGGTGATCACGTTCGTTGAGATGAACGGTCCGAAGGAAGAACGAAAACCGATCTAGGGTTTTCGGAAAAGAAACCGAAAAAGAAACGGAAAACCGATCTAGGGTTTCGGTAGAAAACCGAAACAAAAATCGGAAGAAAAAGAAAAGAATCGGAGAGAAAACGGAACGGTTCTTTTAGGAAAAACCGGACCGAGGGAAGAAAAAGAGATGCGGCGCGGGGCAACCTTGGCGAGGGCTCCGGCGAACGGCGGCGTAAGGTGGCGGCGGCGGCTTAGGCGTGGGGCGGCGCGGCTATGGCAGCGGCTTGGGGCTGCGCGCTGCTGCTTGCTGCGGCTTAGGAGGAGAGGGGCTTGGGATTGATGTGAGGA
>NC_057797.1:683243108-683251361 GCF_018294505.1 Triticum aestivum
GAGAGGGGGGTTTGGGGTGTATTTATATAGGTGGGGGGGGGTTTACTTGGGGTAGGGGGCAAGAAAAAGAAAGGGAAAAGGAAAACGAAACAAAGGAAAGAGGGGGCTAGAACAGGCCTTGAGTCCCTCTGGGACTCGGCCTGGGTGAGGGGAGGCGGCGCCTGGCGCCTGGCGCCTGGCGCGCAGCGCTGCTGGGGGCGGCGGCTGGCTGGGCCTTTGGCCCGGCTCGCCTGCGGGAGTTCCTTTTTTTTACGGTTACGCATGCAGAAAAACAAAAGAAAAGAAAACTAAACGGGCTCCAAAATTCCTAAAGTAAATTTTCCCCGACTCCTAAAAATGAGTCGAACAAAATGAACTTTACTCCGGACCTAATATGCAATTTTTGAAAACGCGCATTTTTCCCTATCCAAATAAAAAGCAAACAAAAACTCCGGCAAAACCAAAATTGATCTATTTATTAAATCTTCATTTTTCCTAAATTTGGGAAAGTCATATTATTCCCTCTCCCATATATTTTGACACCGGAAAAATAATTGAAGATAAAATAAATAAATCAAATGATCCTCTTTTCAAAATTTGAGAAAACTCAAATATGAAAATAACGAAATCTCCAACTCTCTCCGAGGGTCCTCGAGTTGCGTGAAATTTCTAGGATCGACCAAAATGCAAGAAAATATGATATGCATGATGATCTATGTATAACATTCCAAATTGAAAATTTGGGATGTTACAAACCTACCCCCCTTAAGATGAATCTCGCCCTCGAGATTCGGGTTGGCTAGAAAATAGGTGAGGGTGGTCCTTGAGCAAATCTTCTTCTCTCTCCCAGGTGGCTTCATCCTCTGAGTGGTGGTTCCACTGAACTTTGCAAAACTTGATAACCTTGCTGCGAGTAACTCTGCTGGCAAAATCGAGAATCTTGACTGGCTTCTCCTCATACGTTAAGTCGTCCTTCAACTGAATCGCTTCGAGTGGCACGGTATCTCTTAGCGGTACCTCCGCCATCTCGGCATGACATTTCTTAAGCTGAGAAACATGGAATACATCATGAACTCCTGACAGCTCCTCTGGTAATTCCAACCTATAAGCGACTTCTCCCATACGTTGCAAGATCTTGTACGGTCCAACAAAACGCGGTGCTAACTTTCCCTTAACTCCAAAGCGCTTAACTCCTCGAAGTGGGGATACTCGGAGATAAACTCTGTCTCCGGTTTCGTAGACTATCTCCTTGCGTTTAGAATCTTCGTAGCTCTTCTGCCTGGACTGGGCTACCTTGAGCCTATCGCGAATCAACTTAACTTTCCGTTCAGACTCCTTAATCAAATCTGGTCCAAAGAACTGACGGTCTCCAACTTCGTCCCATGACAGCGGTGTCCTGCACCTCCTTCCGTATATAGCTTCGAAAGGTGCCATCTCCAAACTGGTCTGATAGCTATTATTGTAAGAGAACTCTGCATACAGAAAATTATCGTCCCAACTAGATCCATAATCTAGTGCACAAGCTCTTAGCATATCTTCCAAAATCTGATTGACTCTCTCGGTCTGTCCATCCGTCTGTGGGTGAAAAGCTGTGCTGAACTCCAGTCTGGTTCCTAAAGTTTCATGCAACTGATTCCAAAACTTTGATGTAAATTGGGTTCCTCTATCTGATACGATACTCCTCGGAACTCCATGCAAACAAATGATCCTAGTCATGTATATCTTTGCCAACTTAGCACTGGTGTAAGTGGTCTTAACTGGAATAAAATGTGCTACCTTCGTCAGACGATCAACTACTACCCATATCGAGTCATATCCTGCTTTCGTCCTGGGTAGTCCTGTGATAAAATCCATGCCTATCTTATCCGACTTCCATTCGGGTATCGGCAATGGTTGTAACAATCCTGCTGGCTTCTGATGCTCTGCCTTTATTCTCTGACATACGTCACAAACTGCTACATATGCTGCAACATCCTTCTTCATTCTGGTCCACCAGAATGTTTCCTTCAAATCCAAATACATCTTGGTATTCCCTGGGTGAATCGAATACGGTGAATCATGTGCCTCTTACAAAATCAACTTCCTGATCTCCGGGTCATTTGGCACATAAACACGGTCCTCGAACCATAGGGTATCGTGCTCATCCTCACGAAATCCCTTTGCTTTTCCTTCGCTCAATTTCTCTTTTATAGCAGCAATCTCCTTGTCGGATTTTTGAGCTTCTGTGATTTTATCCATCAATGTTGACTGAATCTCCAACGCTGCGACATAGCCTCTCGGAACTATTTCCAGACGTAGCTTACGAAGGTTTTCTGCTAACTCCTTTGGTACTTCTCCCATCACTAGGGTGTTGACATGGCTCTTACGGCTCAATGCGTCAGCTACCACATTAGCTTTTCCGAGATGGTAATGCAATCTCATGTCATAATCTTTGATGAGCTCCAACCATCTCCTTTGTCTGAGGTTCAACTCCTTCTGCGTGAAAATGTACTTCAACCTCTTGTGATCCGTGTACACCTCACAATGATTTCCAATGAGGAAATGTCTCCATGTTTTCAATGCATGCACTACGGCTGCTAACTCCAAATCATGCGTGGAGTAATTCAACTCATGAGGCTTCAGTTGCCGTGAAGCATACGAAACCACTCTTCCTTCCTGCATAAGCACTGCTCCAAGTCCTCGACGTGAAGCGTCGCAATACACCTCATAATCCTTGGTCTGATCTGGCAAAATCAATACTGGTGAGGTAACCAAACGTTTCTTCAACTCCTGGAAACTAGCCTCACACTCCTCAGTCCATTTGAACTTAGTATCCTTCTTCAACAACTCCGTCATAGGCTTCGCAATCTTTGAAAAGTTCTCAATGAACCTCCGGTAGTATCCTGCGAGTCCAAGAAAACTCCGGATCTCTCCAACTGTCGTTGGTGATTCCCATTCGGTTACGGTCTCAACCTTTGTGGGGTCAACTGCTATACCTTCTCCAGATATAACGTGTCCGAGGAATCCAACTTCCTTCAACCAAAACTCACATTTGCTGAATTTGGCGTATAATTGATGTTCCCTTAGTTTCTCCAAAACCAAATGCAAATGTTCCTTATGCTCCTCTTCATTCTTTGAATAAACCAGGATGTCATCAATGAACACTACGACGAACTTATCCAAAAACTCCATAAACACTTTGTTCATCAAGTTCATAAAATAGGCAGGTGCATTAGTCAATCCAAATGACATAACGGTATACTCATACAGTCCATATCTCATGGTGAATGCTGTCTTAGGTATGTCCTGCTCCCGAATCTTCAACTGATGGTACCCTGATCGCAGATCGATCTTGGAAAACATTTTAGCTCCCTGCAACCGATCAAACAGATCGTTGATCATTGGCAGTGGGTACTTATTCTTGATGGTTACTTCATTCAATCCCCGATAATCTACAACCATCCTTAATGATCCATCCTTCTTTTCCACTAGAAGTACGGGTGATCCCCAAGGCGAAGAACTTGGGCGAATGTAACCTTTATCCAATAACTCCTTAATCTGATTCTTAATTTCCACCAAATCCTTTGCTGGCATCCGGTACGGTCGCTTCGATATTGGGCCTGTACCTGGCAATAACTCAATCAAAAACTCAATGTCTCTATCTGGTGGCATGCCTAGTAATTCCTCAGGAAATACATCAGGAAAATCCTTTACCACTGGTACTTCTTCTTGGACAACTCCTATTAGGCAGTTTACTTGTGTCCTGTTTGGCACATGCCGGGATACATACTTGATCCTTCTCCCTTCTGGTGTGGTAAGAAAAATTGACTTACTAGCACACTCAATATTCCCTTCATACTTTGATAACCAATCCATTCCTAATATCACATCCAATCCTTGAGATTCCACTACTATTAGGTCTGAGGGAAAAACATAGTTACCAATCCTTAATGGTAACCGATCACACCATCGTCTAGCCATAAACTCCGCTCCTGGTGAGCTTACTAACATGGGTGACCTAAGGGCTTGGGTTGGCAGGTTATATTTATCCACAAATCCCCTTGATATGTATGAATGCGATGCACCAGTGTCAAAAAGAACAAGTGCGGTAAATGACTTAACCAAAAACTTACCGATTACTGCATCGGGCTGATCTTCAACCTCCTCCACATTAATGTGGTTCACCTGTCCCCTATTTAAAGGGTTCGGCTTCTTCCCAGAGCTTCCATTGCCATTTCCATTCTGGCCTTCGGGACATTCATTGGCATAATGTCCGGTCTTGGAACACTTGAAACAGGTGACTTGACTCAGGTCTCTCTTGGTTGGGGTCGATGGGGTGGTCCGGTTCTGGCCGTTGCTTCCTCCATTCCCATTACCATTCTTGTGGCCATTATGGTTGTGCGAACTACCTCCTCCATGGGTATGCTGAAACTGAAATCCCGGTTTAGGGGCAAAACGGGGCTTCTGCTGGGCTCCAGAGTTATACTTCCCCTGTCCATACTTCCTCTTACGATTCTCAATCTGCTGTTGCTTTCCTTCAATCATGATGGCACGATCTACCAACTCCTGGTAGTTGTTGAAACTCGCTACCATCAATTTCATGCTTAGTTCATCATTCAGTCCTTCCAGAAACTTCTCCTGCTTAGCAGCATCCGTAGCAACGTCATCTGGGGCATAACGTGCTAACTTGCTGAAATTGTCAACGTACTGGCCAACTGTCCTTCCTCCTTGGCGTAAGTTGCGAAACTCACGCTTCTTCATGGCCATAGCTCCTGCTGAAACATGGGCAGTGCGGAAAGCTTGCTGAAACTGATCCCATGTGACAGTGTCAACTGGGTAAGTAGCTGTGAAATTCTCCCACCATGCTGCCGCGGGTCCGTCAAGCTGGTGAGCGGCAAACTTTACTTTCTCACCATCCGTGCATCCTGCAGTGGTCAACTCCCTTCCTATCTTGCGGAGCCAATCGTCTGCTACTATTGGCTCGGTGCTACTGGAAAACACCGGCGGATTTAGCCTAAGGAAACGGGCTAAGTGGTCAACAAGTGGTGGTGGTGGTGGGTTGTTGTTGTTGTTCTGCTGGTTCTGGACTAACATCTGCATCAATTGATTCTGTTGCTGGATCAACTGAGTGAGCTCCGGTTGGAATCCATTGTCACGTCTCGGAGGCATCTGAGGGTTTTAGAAAAGACGAGAATTAAGAATAGAGTGAGGTCTAAAGGGAAAACACTACCCCAATGCACATGAGCAAATGCACACAATTCACTTCAATCAATCAAACAAGGGCTTACAATCGGTCTAAAACTATCGCAAAAGTGCTCGACTATAATGTTTACAGGGGGGGGGGGAATGCTACTACTATCTGGTGGTCATCTAGAAATTTGAACCGGTGGAAGACTCCATGATATCTGCTCCAGCTTCGTCTTCAAAGTCGGGTTCACTTGGATCCGAATCGGTGTCGTCGATGATGATGTAGTTGTCCGGACATGCGACGTACTCGTCTTCCTCTTTGGATGCTAACTTCCTCTTGAGTTCTTCAATCTCCTGCTTAAGATCGCCATTGTGTCTCGCTAGAGCTACGATCTCGTCCATGTAGTCCTTGCGTGTAGACTTCAGTTCTCCTTCTAACTCAATGATCCTTGCCTTCGCATTCTTCAACTCTATCATTGCACATCTGGTTCTCGTGGCGTCGAATGTGCTGGTTTAACTCCTGGATGAAAGATACAATGGATCTATCCTTCTTGGTGCTGACTAACTCCCATTGTTCATCTCGGCGTCCGCAAATCTGGTAGATAGTGTCCTTGAGGTCTTCTTGATAAACTTCTCCAATGCGTCCTATGGTGATATGAGCTGCCATGCTCTTTCCCAGACTCCAGGTTGGTGCATTGAAAACACTATCTATAGGCTTCGTGATTGGCGTGAATGTTCTTCCCGGAATGTGAGCTTGAATCTTCCAGCGCTCCTCTTCAGGCAGAGTGGCGTTGAAGGTTCCCGTGAAGCTTGGTAATCCAATGTTCAGGTACTTGGTGACTTCCTTCAGGTGAAATCCAAAAGGTGTGCCTTCATCCGGTTGAGCGTACTTAATCTTCGCGTTCGTCATCCTAAAAGGGTAGAAAAGATGAGGAGTTAGAAAATGAGAAGAGAATGGTGGTCTATGACTTTAACTTAGTGGTCGTGTCCTACAGTCAGCGTGTGCTCTGATACCATCTCTGTAGCGACCCGACCCGAATGGATCAAGCGCTCTGTGCTCAGGTGTCATCCCTAGATCAGTAATGCTGACACCACATAGTACATCGAAGGATTTATAGCAGAGTGGCAATCACACACTTATTACAGCGTTGTCTCAAAAGAGAACTTATTACAATAAATATGGCTTAAGGCCATCTAGTGTCGATAACAGCGGAAGACTTGGAAGATAAATGGGTCCATCAACTCCAACGGCATCACTGAGTATAGAACCACGACCTAAAACACCTTACTCGTCGTCTGAAAAGTCTGCAACATGAAAGTTGCAGCCCGAAAACGGGTCAGCACATGGAATATGCTGGCAATGTAACACATAGAGAGTAATGGAATGAAACAGCTATACTATATGCATATATGGCTGGTGGAAAGCTCTATGGTTACAGTTTTGCATAAAGCCAATTTTTCCCTACTGCAAAGGAATAAATTTATTTAACTATCATGGTAGTTGTTAAACATCGAGAATGGTTGACAGCATTCCGATCCCAATTAAGTGAACAATTAAACCCAATAATATTAATTAGAAGTAACATGATGAGATTCACATGATATTCAAGTACTAGATACTCAAGTTGTCCATAACCGGGGACACGGCTAATCATGATTAGTTTGTACACTCTGTAGAGGTTTGCGCACTTTTCCCCACATGACTCGATCGCCTCCGTTTGTTTTTCTCGCACTACATGGTATTTGAGAAACGGATGACCGAGACATAGTCTTTCAGAAGCGCTAGCACCTTACATGTGGGGTAGACCGTACCACCTACAACCCCTACATCTGCTAGTCCACCCCGTAAGAGTTCGCACAACTTAGTCAACTATGCCAGAGACCATAGTAGCATGTGGCTACACACGGAAGTTTCTAGCATGAATTATCTTATGATCCCTTTGAGCCTGGGTGGCGGTCCAAAATAAAACAGGCAAGTCCTGATAGACATCAGGTGCCTCAATCCACCCAGATGTGTGTTTAAGTGGCCACCTTAGATAAACCATTAAAATTATCAACTCACATCTGTCATGGATATCACTCACCCAATCCACGTCTACTAGCATAGCATGGCATAATAAGCAAACGTAGAAGTAACTCCCAAAGGTTTCATAATAATACAGGTGATAGGTACTACCTCATCTACTTCCCATCCCACAATTTAATTAGATCCTAATCATGCAATGTGTGAGGATTGATCTAATGCAATAAAACATGGGTTGTAGAAAAGGTATGATCAAAGTGTTACTTGCCTTGCTGATGATCCGCGAGACCTAGGGTTTCGAAGTAACAGGCGGCGCAATCCGGGTGATCTATCGCAGACAAACAACAAGCACACAATAAGTACTCATCTAATGCACAGGTAAAACTCGAACAAGAGATCGAACCAGAAAAGTTCAACTTAAGAACTCCGGTTGCAAAGAAAGAACGAACCGAACAAAGAAACAGAAAACAAACGGCGGAAGAAAACAACTTGGTTCTAGCAAGTTGAAACTAGGTCAAATTTTACCGGGGCAAAAACTTGTTTAAGTTGATTAGATGGAACGCGGTTTCGAACGAAATTCCAGGCGCTTGAATCACTTGATTCCGATAAACGAGCGAGAAGAAAGACTAGAACGAAGATCGGATCTGAGATCGCGATCGCGGAATAAATCCGACGAAAAGAAAAAGATGAACGGTTAAACGAACGGGCGTCGTTAACCGGGAAAAGAAAATCGGTGATCACGTTCGTTGAGACGAACGGTCCGAAAGAAGAACAAAAACCGATCTAGGGTTTTTGGAAAAGAAACCGAAAAAGAAACGGAAAACCGATCTAGGGTTTTGGAAGAAATCCGAAACAAAAATCGGAAGAAAAAGAAAAGAATCAGAGAGAAAATGGAACGGTTCTTTTAGGAAAAACCGGACCGAGGGAAGAAAAAGAGACGCGGAGCGGGGCAACCTTGGCGAGGGCTCCGGCGAACGGCGGCGTAAGGCGGCGGCGGCGGCTTAGGCGCGGGGCGGCGCGGCTATGGCGGCGGCTTGGGGCTGCGCGCTGCTGCTTGCTGCGGCTTAGGAGGAGAGGGGCTTGGG
>NC_057797.1:683578880-683589603 GCF_018294505.1 Triticum aestivum
TATATTACCACTCAAAAGGAGGAGTCGAGAATTACAATAGTAGTTTGGTTACAACATGATCATTAGGGTACAGCTGAAGAGAGGAAGTGAAGCCATTGTCTAGCGGAGATATTGTCTTCTTCCTTTTTGAACAGAAAAACCCATAGAGAGAAATCAGCAACAATGTTCCGTATCGTGGTTCTGTGGGTATGATCCTCGTTCCTGAAGACGAGCGCGTTTCTGGAATCCCATAGCTTCCAAGAGATAGTCAGAGCCACCGATGACCAGATATTGGGATTGAGGCCATGAAGCGTTGGGTGTTGGAGCAGAGCAGCGAGGGAGGTCGGGGCCGGCAGGCCCAAGGAGGACCAAACCTGTGTAGCGTAAGAACAGTTGGAGATGAGGTGGATTGCATCTTCATGAGGGTCTTGACAGCGCGGGCATGCGGCAGATTGGGCAATGTGTTTGTGAAACATGTTTGCCTTCGTGTTGAGCCGGTCACGGAGGAGGAGTCATGCGAAGATCTTGACTTTGATCGGGACTTTGGAAGCCCAGACAAAGTCATGGTGAGGGTTTGTATCATCTTCAGCAATAATGGAGGAGTAGGCGTTCTTGGCAGAGAACGGTAGTCCGTGGGTGAGGGACCTTTCGTCAGGTTGGTCCGCTTGCTGGAAATCCTGCAACAACAACAGCACACAATCCAACTCGCGAGCCGCGGCATTAGACAGACGGTTCCGTAGGTTCGCCAACAAGCTGGTTTGACAAACAGTAGCCACTAAAACCTTGTCATCAATGGAGTGTGAGAAGAGGTTTGGGAAGACTTTTTGGAGGGGAGACTGCAATAACCATTTATCAAGCCAAAAGAAAGTGGATAGACCATTGTATGTGAGCACAAATGAGTGCTCAATTAGCAGTGGCAAGTTGTTGTTGATGATCTTCCAGAGAAAGGAGGGTTTTGAGGTTTTTGCTGCAATGCCAAGAGGGTATTGGTGGTGGTACCATTGGGTCCAGGGGATGTTTGGGTGTTGTAGAATTTTGGAGGAGAATTTCATAAGCAAGCAACGGTTTTGAACTTCCAGATTTTTAATGCCTAGACCACCAGTATCTTTAGGTTTGCAAACGTTTTTCCACGCGACCAGGCAGCTCGCCCCAGTGCAAGTTGGCTCGTTAGACCAGAAGAACGCCCTCCGGATGGCGTCTAGTTTGGCTATGATCGATTTTGGTAGGCGAAAGACGGACATAAAATAAACTGTTAAGGAGTCAAGAACCGCAGTTAGCAGGGTGAGACGTGCCCCCCGAGAGAGCAGGCGGGCCACCCAACCAAAGAGGAATTTTCGAAAGCTGTCTATGATCGGGTCAAAAGCTGTGAGAGGCAGTTTGGTGGGGGAGAGTGGTAGACCTAGATACACTAGCGGGAAGGAGGATAAGGAACAACCAATCGCTGTGGCAATGCTGTTTTGCGTGGAAGAGTCGGTGGCTATGGTTAGAAGAGCCGTTTTTTGGAAGTTGATGACTAGCCCCGTTGCAAGGGCGAAGTCATGAAGGGTGTTTTTGAGGATAATGGTGGCGGCGTCGCTAGCCGCAGCAATTATCAGGGTATCGTCAGCGTATTGAAGTGTCACAGGTGGTTCGTTAGGCCGTAAGTGACAAAGAACATTGGTTTGGAACACTTTTGCGATTAGACGTTGAAGGACGTCGGCAACGATGATGAATAAGTACGGCGAGAAGGGATCACCTTGGCGGAGGCCACATCTACATTGAATCCAGGATCCTGGAACGCCATTTAAAAGGATAGTTGTTTTCCCAGTGAGAAGGATATTTTGTACCCAAGAACAGAAGTCAGAGGGAAAACCGCAGGCTTGTAAGATTAGTATGAGGGAGGACCAGCATATGGAGTCAAAGGCTTTCCTGAAATCGAGCTTGAAAATCATGGTCGGGGCTTTACGGGAGAGGCATGCACTGAGGATATCGGCAGCGTATATAAAATTTTCAGCAATATTACGTCCATGAAGGAAGCCAGTCTGGTCATAATGTATGAGCAGTGGGATGAGAGTTTAACTCTATTGGTGAGGACTTTGGCAACTACTTTTGGCGTGCAGTTTTGAAGAGATATGGGTCGAAACGCGTCCGGGGTTGTTGGTGCCTGAAATTTTGGAAGAAGAACCATGTAGGCCCGGTTGAATCGTTCTAAGGAAGCAGTTTGATCATGGAAGGTAGAGAAGAAGGTTAGGATGGGTTGTTTGATATCATTCCAATATTTTCTGTAGAAGATGGGTCCAAAGCCATCTGGTCCAGGGCTAGCATTGGTGTTCATAGAGAGGAAGGCTTGGTATATTTCGTCATGAGAGAAAGGTTGTGCAAGATCACTGAGCTGGGGGAGGGGTGAGGGGTACAGTTGTTGCAAGCTGAAGTTCCATGTTGCATTTTTGTGGTCCCGATGAGCTATTGGAAGAAGTCTTTTAAGATGTCAGCTTTTTGTTCATGCAGAAAAACTTCAGAAGTGTTGTGTAAAAGCATGGGAATCTTGTTTGATCGAGAGCGCTGCGTAGCCGAGGCGTGGAAGAATCGAGTGTTTTCATCGCCGTCAATGGCGACCCTGATCTTTCCCCTCTGTTTCCAGAAGGCGATTTTTTGTTTGATGGTACGTTGTAGCAAATTGGAGAGCGTGAGCCTTAGTTTTTGTTCGATCGGAAAGAGAGGAGCGAATTCCTCGTTTAGGTCAAGGGCCTGGAGAGCGAGTTTGCAATTTGTTTCCCGTTGATTGATGGGCCGCAGCGACTTGGCCCAAGACTTTAGGGCTGATCTTGTACCTTTAATTTTTTGAGCGAGAGAAGCAGCAGGATCAATGGAAAGCCCACCGTGGCGGTGTGGGCCGGGCTGCCAGCAGCCGCGCACAATGTTAGAACAGGCTGGGAAGGAGGTCCAGAATCGTTCAAATCGAAAAAGGCGGGAAGATGGGACGGATGTGGATACGGTGACGAGGAGTGGAACATGATCAGAGACAAATCGAGTGAGGGAGGTGAGGTGTGAGTCGGGGAAAAGAGCATTCCAAGATAGATTGATCGGAACCCTATCTAGGCGAATCAGCGTGGGGGATAGTCTTTTATTTGACCAGGTAAATTGTCTATCAAGGAGCGGTAGCTCTAAGAGTGCAAGTTGGTCGATGGTGTCGTTAAAGGCGTCTGCCTCCGATCGTCTAAAGTTGTCGTTGTTGCGTTCATTGGGGAATCAAGTAAGGTTGAAATCACCTATTAGGAGCCAAGGAGATTGAGGTGGTGGTTCGATCTGTTTCAGTTCGTCAAGGAAAACTAGCTTTAGCTCTCGTTGCGAGGGGGCGTAGACATTAGTGATGAAGATGTTGTGTGGTGATGCAAAACATGATAGCGTTAATGTGGATGTGAAACGCCTGTGTTGGCAGTTGAGAAGCGAGAAGCAACGTGAGTTAGAAGCCGAGAGAATGCCTCCCGCCGTTCCGATTGCGTCGAGGTGGTTATTAGAGTCTAGGAAGCACGGCAAGATCGATCGTAGTTTGATTATGTCTGGTTTTTGTAGTTTGGTTTCTTGAAGAAGGGCAATGGATGGGCGTAAGAGATTGATTTCAGAGAACACATTGGAGCACTTATCATTGTCTCCTAGACCGCGAACGTTCCAGGAGACGATAGAGTAGGTAGCGTTTTTCATAATGGAAACTTAAGTTGGCACCTTACATAGGGGTATTGACCCGACAAGCAACCATTTCGGGTCAAGGTACAGTACGACAAACTGACAGAAGCAGGCATGAGCAGCATCACAACTACATTAAACCTAACACAGCGACTACGGGTCGGAGCGAGGCCCCGGATACATGGCCAGACATGGCCGCCACACACGTGGCCGCGGAGAAGAGAGCACATCATGGCGATCCCAGGCCACCAGAACCGGAAGCGAGGTTCGCCAGCATCTCCGGCGTGGCGCCGCAGGCAGCAGCAACGGCGGCCAGGTCCTCAGGCGAGGCAGGACCGCGAGCAGAGCCGTCGATGAGCCCAGAGTCGTCGTAGAGCCGAGCGTGGATCAGGGCGTCGGAGAGATCTTTGGAAGCAGCAGATAGGTCGAGCTTCTTTGCCTTGGAGCGCATGGCCTTGGAGGTCATGGAAGAGTAGATAGGCGGCTCTATTTCAGCCAGCCTAGCGCTGCGTCTGGCCTTGATGCCGGAGTCAACAGCCATCTTGGCGCGCCTGCTGATGCGCCTGGCAAGGCACTCGTCCGTAGGCTCCGGGGGCAGGTCCAATGGCTGGACGGAGAGATCCACAGGAAGGGGGAGCGGCTGAAGGGCAGGTGTGGATGGTGGAGGAGGCGGCGTAGGTGGCAGAGGAAGAGGAGATGTTGGGGCTGGCAGTGCAAGAAGGGGGCGTGCATGGCGCGAGCGAGCGTGCAGCTTCTGTGGAGAGGGGGGCGAGCGGGAGGGGACCATGGGGCATGAACAAGCATGGCAACGGGCATGCCGTCAGCCATGACTGCGAGGATTGGGGTGCCGTCGAGCGGCCTGTCAGCAGTGGGAGATGGGGGAGGGCCCAAGGGCGACTCCGGGGTGCATGCAAATGGTGACATGGCCGTGGCAATGTTTCTGATTTGAGTAACGGTGGAGGGTGAGAAGCGAGGGTTTGATGAGAGGGAGGATAGGGAGCCGTCGTCCCCGTCCTCAGAGCTGAAGGGCGATGCCCCGGAGCCGTGACGGAAGAGCGCGCGGCTCTCCAGCTTGACAACAACGACGTCGTTGTCGGGGAGACGCACCGTGAGGCATGGAGGGAGGACAAAGTCGCACGCAACCATGACGAGCGCGCGAACGCTTGAGTGGTCACCCTAGAAGCAGTGTTGGTCGGCAGAGACAAAGTCTTCGTAGTAAAATTAATTAAACAAAAGTGTGATTTTTCATGTCAAACTTTTCTTCGCACCTCCCCTTCCCTGGAAGCACGGAGATATTTATTGGGAGGTGCTCGGCGTCGATCGACCGATCAGTGTGTGTGGGTAAGGGGGTAGCCGGATTGCAGAGAGGGTTGCAGAGTTGCACATATTCAGAGAGAGTTGGGTTCAGTTTCAGAGAAACTTGGATTCAGAGAGTTGGGATTGCATTTTTTGGAGGGTCGCAACACGGCTCATGTTCCAAACGGCTGTGCGTTGTCGATTGACGCAGTGGAGATCAGACAGCTTGAGCGCGCCATTGGCCGCTTTCGCGGCCGATTGGCTGGGTGAAGGACTGGACACTGATCTACTGGATGAGTAGGAGTCCTCCAACCAACAGTCTCCTTACAAAAGAAGATCAGAAGCGATGCTGATGAACCTTGTAAGACTTTCACGTTTGTGGCGCATCTTCACTCGGCTCTGCTCTGCTCGTCACAGCTCCGGCGGCATGTCAAACCTCTAGGGGAGAGCTGCTCTTCCTGTTGGACAATTGATCCTT
Source organism: Triticum aestivum (assembly GCF_018294505.1). NCBI lineage: Eukaryota > Viridiplantae > Streptophyta > Magnoliopsida > Poales > Poaceae > Triticum > Triticum aestivum. The sequence continues at coordinate 683,584,297 of NC_057797.1, forward strand.
GCGAGCTCTCCAGATTATCCATCACGAAAAATGAATGTTGGATAGTAGCACCAGAATGCCCAAATTGAAGAATGGCTCCTCGGTTTGGACACAAGATTGATGAATGGCTCTAGTAATATCACTAATAGAGGCATGTTGGAGAGCCAAAATTTCAGTACAAAGAGTACCAAGGAGGCAAGGACAATTCCAACCGCACAGTTTATCCTTCATTCATCTCGGAAGGAAACAGGTACAGCAGGTACAAAGCTTGATGGAACTAAACCGTTACACCTTCATGTGCTTATCAAAAACTCTACAGAGCAAAAAAGGAACTACACATGGCTGGGGATCTCAAGGCTACACAGAGTGAGGAACACTAACAAAAAGACTGAAAGAACAAACAACCTCAGCTAATCAGAGCCACTCCTTTGGATTTATGCACGCGTCGAGAAGCTTCCACTCTTGGCTCCCTTCCTCAGGTTTCTGCAAACGAAAAGGTCATGTTAGCCAACTTGCAGGGCCTTGAGGATGCTACGAATGTTACAAGATTAGTTGCATGGACTCAATCTAAAATGGTCCATTTAACATACATAAGAACCCTATACGGGACCCTCATTGAAAATTCAACAATTCAGACAGTACAATATCAAAAGTTATACGGTTCTAAAGCAAGAAAACATGACACTTCCCATGCTACTTATTGAGCTTGTAAGGAGGGTAAAAGGGAACATTTAGCTTACATGGTCATACTCCCATCGTGCAGTGAGTGGTAAGGAGACAAGTATACTTTCGATCCTTCCCCCGGTCTTGAGTCCAAATGTGGTGCCACGATCGTAGACCTTCAAAGGAAAGCATACATTAAAACCAAACAAAGACACTGAAGCAAGAATATCACTTGTGATTGTGTTCAAGTAAGCTTGCTTACAAGGTTGAACTCCACATAGCGACCTCTCCGCACTTGCTGCCATGCCTTCTGCTCCTCATTGAATGGAGTGTCTTTGCGACGTTCTATGATGGGTATGTATGCAGGAATTACAGAACCGGCACACTCTGCAGAAAGGAAAGGCAAGTAAGTCTTGTTATCATAGCTTATAGCTATAGTTCTGCAATTCAGAGCAATTTGTCTAGTAGGATTTCATAGATTCACCGGGTTAAACTAAAAAAAGGGAGGAAGAAGGTCCAAATATATGGAGCCCTGCAAGTTCAATATATCCCAAGTAGAGACTGATTCAGGAATCAGTGTACCAAGCTACTTGAATTCAATTCACTCCATTTTTTGCTCATCATGCAAGGACTTAGGAGATTTACCTGTAGCAAAGTTCAGAAGCATGTCTTGGTCATAATCGTTAAGATCATCAAAAAATATTCCGCCAAGCCCACGTCTCTCATTACGATGCTGCATCGAAAGACAAACTATGAGCGCTGGAACGTTTACATGTAACCACTGATAGTTTACCAAGAGTCTACCTAGCCAAGAACAAACAATATCTCATTTCCAGGATTACCAACTACCCAGTACAATTACACAGCAACATTATCAAGATTATTTTGTCGGAAAACTGTAGGTGTTCGTACCAAGTCATCAATCAACACATACTTTTGTAAACTTGACAAGTCATGCAATTGCAAAAGGAACATAGAACAAATTCTCTATATAGTACAACTGAGTAGTACACAGTGAAAAAATCATCATACCTTAATATAGAAATAATCATCGCACCATTTTTTGAATCTTGGGTAAAAACTTGGATCGAACTTATCACAAGCTTGTTTCTGAACCTGAAATCAGACAAAAAAACATCAAAATGAGTTATATTCCACACACAGGATCACCATCTAAAGTGTTCGACTGTCAAGACTACCCATTAATCAACATTAATTAGCAGGCACACGCTCTTCAGTTTCTGCTGTTCTAATTCTTCCCAAGGTTAACAACATCATAAAAGAGTCTTGCTCATTAAAGCGTCACTCTTTGTAACCCAGCAACCAGATGTACAATTGCACAAATATGGGTTCAAGAAGGTGAAGGTGAAGGTCATATGTCTTATGTCAAATGGGTTGGACTGTCAAAGTGCAAACTACAGGACTGTAAGGTGTTTCCCTTTGTGTGATGAAAACAAATTATGCTATAGAAGTCAACAACATCCCATTTGATTTATTAAGCATGTGTAATACAGGAATAGAGATAGAAAAAAATAGCAAAATTTCAGAAATAAGTATAGCATTAGAATAATAACTAGGAAGGAGCCCAGATAGCATGATACTACTGATATTATCAGAAAGTGGGTGGGTGCCTGTGAGTATGAAGCATAGATTTGAAAGACGTAGGAAGCGCTGACATACAGAATGAAAATGCTTCACATCCTCTTCAATGAGATAGGAAGGAGTCAAATCAGTACCACCTCCAAACCACCATGACCTTGGTGCACCAGGTACATCTACAGTTGGAAATTATAGCCTATTGAGTATTAAAGATCACAGTTCCTAACAATGAAGAACATTTGAGTGACTTAAACTAATTGCCAATTAATTCAAAAAATATTAACAGCGATGGCCATGCTTAAAATTTGAATTTAGACATTAGTAATTTTGCTGAGTTCCAATAGAGGTATTTGGGGAGTCAAATCTTGTACATTATCATAAAGGAAAAGGAAAAGAGTGTAATTGCTGTGTATTATGGGCCTTTATACATGAACTGGTGTACATATCAAAAATTGCAGGCAGAAAATTAGATAATGACCTTGGATAATGATTAAAAATATAGGATGAAATGACTCTACATAAATTACAAAATGATATTTCGAAATTTGCTAGCAGAAATACCTTTTGGTGCATCTGTTTCAAAATAACGATAGTTGAAATGCAATGTTGGAGCAAATGGGTTCTTGGGATGAAGAACCTGAAAGTATAAACAAGCAACCATTAATACACCCCCAAATATGGTATAACACTAAAAAGTGTTGAACTAACAGACAATCTTAGCAAAAGAAATTGATAGGAGATAAAAATAAGCAGTATAACAAAAGTAAATGATTAACGGACCAGTGCTTGGAATACAAAAATGATAAAATGGAGAAAACACACCCCTAATTCAGGTTTCAGGGTACCACTGCCTTAATGCAACAGTTACCACTAAACCTCTAAAATGATCAGATCCATTTGATATCAACAAGAATCATCTCTGGGAAGCAAATACTGTTCTGGAATTATGTTTTTAAAGCAGTAGCAGCAAATAGATCAGCCCCATAACTGCAGTTCACTCACCGCACACAAGATTAACTCTGTAGATTAGATGAAATATTTGAGTGCTATGGAGACCATGAAGATAAAATAGGTTCATGGCATCAGAAATGTGAAGAATCTAGACTCTTGTTGTCAAGCTGCAGAGAACAGGCTTCGATGATCTGCTGACAGTTTGCACACACCCTATTGTCTAAAGGCCAAATAAGTTACATGCAACTACAATGTACCACACATAAACACACTTCTGGTTACACATCCTAAAAACAAGGCATCACAATGTCCAAAATTGGGACATTGCATCCTAATTCAAAGCAGATCCAACTTTTCATGTCAATGCACAAGGAAACAAGCTCTTACCGAGCTGATGCCAGCGGCAAAGAAGGGCACAGGCCCAGCCTTGTGCCCATCGGCCGCCCCGTTCTTCGCGGCACCCTTGGCCGCGCGGTAGGCGTCCGGGGGCATGACCCCGTAGACGACGGACACGTTCACCCCGGCCTTCTCGAACACGTTGCCGTCCTGGAGCACCCGGCTGATGCCCCCGCCGCCCCCGGGGCGCGACCAGACGTCCTCCACGAACCGCTTCCCGCTGCCGTCGGCCTCCTCGAGCGCGGCGCAGATCTCCCCCTGCACCCGCCGGATCATGCCCTCGAACCGCTCGCGCACGGACCCGGACCCGGCCCCGGAGCCGTCCTCCCGCAGGAACGTCGTCGGCGCCTCGTTCTCCGGCACCTCCTTCTCGATCGCGACCGACGCGCGCACGCGCAGCGCGCGGCGGCTCGGGAGGCGGGGCGAGGAGAAGGACACCTGGGCCGCCCCCGGCGAGTACCCGCGGGCGCGCGCCGCGGCGGGCGTGGGGGCGAGGGTCTGGGACGGGGTGGTGAGGAGAGAGGACGCCATGGCTGGGTGGGGGTTGGTGTGCGCCGGTCGCGGCGGTTTTATTAAGCGGCGGTGGCTTTGCCGCCGGTGGGCGGCGCGGGATGCGGCCCGCGGTTTTGGTGGTGGGAGGAGTCAAAGGGAGGGAAAGCGGGCGAGGAGGTGTGCGGGGAGCTGGTTTATGCCGCCGCTGGCTTCGAGGGGATAAGGAAATGGATCATGTTCTGGCCGGATTTCTTTCATGAAGAGATGCAAGTACAGTAGTAGTACATGCAGGAATCAGTGGTTTTCGATGAGAAATCAGTACTCCCTACGTTCCGAATTACTTATTTTGGATTTGTCTAGATACGAAGATATCTAAACTCAACTTATCATGCTTGCCAACTAAACTTGTCATCCTCGTCGAATATGATTTGCCATGAAAACCATTTGATTTGTCGTGCCTAAAAATCCGACGGTCGCTAGATATTCGTGTCCTAAGAAAATCGAAGTATTCTTACACAAAAATATTTTGGTAGGAAAAATACACAAGGAATAAGAATCTTAATGGTACTTTTGAATCAAAGGGGGCATGCAAAGATGAAACCCACTGTTGATTTGTACTAAACAAATAAAGTGGTGCAAATTTCATAACTTTGACTCTTATTGTGTATTGTACATAAAAACTAGGTGGTTTACTGCAATTTAACATGGCTAGTTTCTTTACATGGTCATTGGTGTTGGTTTGTACAGCAAATGTTTGGATTACTGTTAAGAATAACTCGATATTACCCTCAAACATTATTATGTTTCCTCCTTTACTCAGAAAGACTACAATATAGGATCTACTCCCCGTCCTATGTTGCTCATGGGTAAAAAACATCTTTTCCACCGGCAAGACTGCCATTCTACTTAACGGGCTTCCAAGGGTTTGGATTAACCTAAAAACTCGCTAAGACAAGAAGACTCCCTTTTCCCTTTCTCTTCCTCATAGTTGTGGACCTTCTACAACGATTGATCAGACAAAATAAAACCACTTGTATTGCACCATCCAACTACACCCACATTTCACCCACTATGCTATAATACATCGATGACACCCTTATCATCGTTGAGGCCTCCATCGTTGTAGCTTCTTTATTAAAAAGCATCCTCAACGACTATGCGCTTGCCATCAACTTCTAAAAACACACACTTGCACCCCTACACTAACCCATGGGTGAGGCAACCACC
>NC_057797.1:683589702-683674504 GCF_018294505.1 Triticum aestivum
TATCGCCAATAAGACTACCACCTAATGTCTTCCTTCCTATCATAGAAAAATGTCATAAGTTCCTAGTAGGTTGACGGGCCAAGATCCTGTCCAAGGGTGGCAAGCTCATTTTCCTATCCCCCGATCATCGATTCCCTAGCTATATACTTTATGTTTGTCTTCAAGATCACTACAAAAGTGTTAAAAACTATCAATGTCTTTCGTCACGCCTTATTTTGAGTGGTTGAAGAGCATGCACCGGCGTTGAGTGACTAATTTCTTAGAACAATGTTTGCAAACTGAAAAGGTTTGGTGGTTTGGGTACTAAAAAAACTTACACCGACAAAACAATTACATGTTAATGAAGTTCATCGTTAAATCACTCTTTCTTACCAGCTCCCCTGACTAGACTAGGTAAACCTACAACATGTTAACGTCTTCATTTCACCTCTTGTCGGTGTCAAAACCGGCGGATCTCGGGTAGGGGGTCCCGAACTGTGCGTCTAGGCCGGATGGTAACAGGAGGCAAGGAACACGATGTTTTACCCAGGTTCGGGCCCTCTTGATGGAGGTAAAACCCTACGTCCTGCTTGATTAATATTGATGATATGGGTAGTACAAGAGTAGATCTACCACGAGATCAAGGAGGCTAAACCCTAAAAGCTAGCCTATGGTATGATTGTTGTATGATGAAGTTGTCCTACGGACTAAAACCCTCCGGTTTATATAGACACCGGAGAGGGTTAGGGTTACACAAAGTCGGTTACAATGGTAGGAGATCTTGAATATCCGCATCGCCAAGCTTGCCTTCCACGCCAAGGAAAGTCCCATCCGGACACGGGACGAAGTCTTCAATCTTGTATCTTCATAGTCCTGGAGTCCGGCTGAAGGTATAGTCCGGCTACCCGAACACCCCCTAATCCAGGACTCCCTCAGTAGCCCCTGAACCAGGCTTCAATGACGACGAGTCCGGCGCGCAGATTGTCTTCGGCATTGCAAGGCGGGTTCCTCCTCCAAATCCTTCATAAAAGTTTGTAAACACCAAGAGTAGTGTCCGGCTCTGCAAAATAAGTTTCCACGTATTGCCACAGAGAGAATAATATTAACACAAATCTATTCCGCTGGCGTATTCCACAGCGTGACATCACACTACGGCCAAGCCTTTATTCGAATCGTTTTCACTTTTCCACCTTAGCGTGTTTTGCGAGGCGGTTTCCTTGGCACGTCTTGTCAAAGCAGAGATCGTGTCCCCTTTATTTACGGGATTCTCATCAATACGGACGTGGGTAACCCAATCGTGCCTGTTAGCATGTCTTCTCGATTAAAGGCGAGTCCCAAACGGTTACGAGGAGGGCTCCTGGTATTCAACCTCTTATAAAGAGACCAAGGCCTTACTCCTTTTCTCTAATCTCAAAACAAGTTCGCCCGTCGTCTCGAGTTCCAACACCCTAGGCTCCAGATTCCAGGCGCTTCGTACCTTCGACAATGTCCGGTCCCGACCTTCAAGCCCGATGGATGCCCTCCTCCGTCACGGAGGAGGACGTGCTAAAGTTGAGGGAGGCTAAGTTCTTGACCGCCGAAATTTTGCATAGGTTGTCTGCTCAAAGGCGGGCTATTCCCAGTCCCAGCCCGGTGAGAGCATAGTGTTCATGTCTCACTTCCTTCGGGGGTTAGGCTTCCCGATGGATCCCTTCGTGAGGGGGCTGATGTTCTATTATGGGCTGGAATTTCATGATTTAGCTCCGGAGTCCATCCTCCACATTTCCTCATTCATCGTTGTGTGGGAAGCGTTCCTCCGTGTTACTCCTCACTTCGGATTATGGCTCAAGACTTTTGGAGTGGAGCCGAAGATGATCGAGGGACGACACGCAGAGTGCGAAGGCGCTGTCATAAGTAAGGATGCTGATGCTCCATGGCCCGAGGGCTCCTTTCAAGAGGAGCTCGGCTTGTGGCAACGAGAGTGGTTCTATATCACCGCTCCCAGGAGCGCCAAGTGGGTGGCGCCTCCTGCCTTTTGCTCGGGTCCCCCACCACGGCTAGCGTCATGGGTCAACAAAGGATTAGATTGGGGGTTATCCAAAGATGTGCCCTTGTTGCAGGGCCGCATTAGGGATCTCTTAGAAAGAGACCTAAACCTGGTCAAGGTGACGCAGGTCATGCTGATTCGCCGAACACTGCCCGGCAAACGTCGCTCCCTTCGTTTGTGGGAGTTTAATCCGGAGGGACCACGAGCTCTCCAGCATTTTATGGGTGCAACACCCGTGGAGATGTATAAAATGTTCTTCGGATCACAAGCAATGTGTCCGGATTTGACCGAGGACGCAGGTTTAAGCTGCAATCGCCCGGATACTCTAGTAAGTAACCTTGTGCCCAGACTCGCTATCCGTAAAATTGTCATAAATTCGCCCCTAAAAGAGCTGTCCTTTTAAACAGGAGTGGACAGCGAAGGCAAAGCTGATCAGGTGTCTGGCTCCCCTTCCTGAGACCAGGCCGGATCCCGTGCTAGTTAGGATGTTGAAGATCGTGCCTTTGGAGGGAAGTGAGGGGGAGGACAAGGAAACTATGGCCTCCTCGAAGGAGGCTGCTCCGAAGGGAAGAACCGACAATTCCTCTTCTAAGGGGAAGAAGAAGGTCGCCTCTGACGACCCGGAGACCATGGCCTCAAAGCGGGGGGAAAAGTCCTCGTCAGAGGGTCCAACGCCGGGAAGATCCTCGGCCGAACTACGCCCTCAAAGGGATCAGCCCTCCAGCGAGCCGTAAGTAGAGAAAGATTTTCCTTTAGAGGGATGAGAGAAATCCTTGCTTTTTTATCTGAGAAGATTAACCGAAATTTTACTTTGTAGCTCGGACCTCAGCCCTTCTCAGCAGAGCTCGTCTTCGGGGGATCTTCTTCCGGAGATGATGGAGAGTGGAACGCCTCCCCCTGCCGTACCGCCTGGCGAGGCGGGTGACCCTGAGGTGTTGTCGCAGAGGGTTTCTCTGAATCCGGCAGGGGTGGAAGGTAGCCATATGTCCCCCCAAGGTTCTCCGTGTCTGGCCTTTGATGGAGGTCATAGGACGAGCCCGACGCCGTCCGATGCGCGGTCGGAGGAGCTGATGATTCTGCTGGGGCGAGCTTCTATCTCAGAGGAGCACCGTGCATTGATGGGTACGGTGATTGGAAGGATTTCGTCCGCGGAAAGCGGATTGCATGAGGCCGTCAGAAGTTTGCTGACGGGTTTTGAGGTACGTTTGATAATGTACTTCTTTGTCAGTTGTGCATAAACAAGATGCGCCCTGTGTAGATAGTAGCCCCTGAGACTCTGTGCGTTGTCAAAATTGACGGCACGCAGAGGATCATAATCCCAGGTCTAAAATGTCGCATTTGTATACAGGTGGCGAAGTGTCCGGAATCGAGCCGAACTAATGATTTTGCCAAACTAAAACGGCAACTTGACGTGGCAGATGCCGACATCGCGCTCGTCAACGTGCGGCTTGATGAGGCTCAAGGTATGCAATTCCTCGGGCGGCATCCGGTAATAGGAGCTTTATGCCAGTATCTTACAATGTGTGTGCTTGACGCAGATGGTGCGGCCGCCATGGAGAGTCTTCGGGCGGAACTTGCCCGAGCTAAGGAACAAGCCAGGAAAAGTGATGCGGCTGCCGAGAAGGCCCTTGAAGAGCTGAGAGCCGAACAGGCTGTTCACTGCCGAAGCAAGAAGGAGATGGCCGTGATGGCCGTGAAGTTAAAAAGTGCTGCTGACCGTTGCAAGTTTCTTGAGAAAGAAGACCGGGCGAGACAGACGGACTTAGAGAAGGTTGTTGCTGATGTCAAGGACGCTCGCTCTACGATGAGAGCTACGAAGGAGGAGCTGCGTCAGGCCGGATAGATTGCGGCTGGAAAGCCCTTTATGCTGCAGAGGAAGTTTTGCGATCCGAAGTTTGCTCCGTTGGACCGGATGTGGAGTGCGGAGGACACCTATCTGGATTTGGCAGCAAGTGCTACTGATGCGACCGAATACTTTCGAGATCAAGAAGATCGCGGGGTGGAAAGGCTTTTCTGGTCGCAGTTCCAGAATCCAGAGCGTCCACTGGCAGTGGACGATCGTCTGGCTCAATGGGCCGAACTGAATAGATTGTCCGGACTCGCCATGAAGTACGTCCTGGGTCATCTGTGGCCGGGGAGATCGGAGCCGAAGAGTTATTTCAGCTTGGTGCAGCAATTCCTTGACGTGGTGCCACGTATCAATGCGATGAAGAAGTCAGCATGCATAGAGGGCGCACGGATGGCTCTTGCCCGTGTCAAGACATACTGGGCAGAGATGGAGACCACCGTTGTTGCATCCCGAGATTCGGACAAAAGCCGAGTACCCTCCGAGCACTATTTTCATGAAGTCCTTGAAGGCGCTCGTGTAATAGAGACGCAGTGCTCGAAGGATGCTATGTTCTGATAGCATATGTAATTACAAAGCAATATTTTGATGAATTGTAGTAGCCTTTTATACTTGTGCCTTTAAGTATTTGGAACACCTCCTGTGCGGCCGTTTTTAAGATATATATACAAAATCTGAAAGATTGCAATCGTTGGCTTCAGCCCCCACGCACATAGTGCGGGGGTGCTCGCAGAAGGCGCATTTTCACACTTAATCCAACGTCTTGGTCCTACAAAGGAGGTGATAGCGCAGCGAGCTAGGCAACCAGACTATAATGCTTTAACACTTTTACTTAGCCATAGGAGCTTGACAAGGGGACTATTTAGGTAGCCCCTGGTGGCGACTGCGCTCGCCCGAATTCGGGGCGCGTATGTGCCTGGCCGGGAAACGGCCCTTCATTAATGCGGAGGAATCCTACAGATTCCGGAGAGTCATCGAGTGGTTGACCAGTCTCACGCCATATCATGACAGTCGATTTTTGGCTTTCTCTACTGAGGTGCTCGCCTAGCCGAACCAGGGCACAATCGCAGTAGTTCTCCTGGTGCCGCCTTAGCCGATAGAGCGGAACGTAAGGCGGCCGAACACAGGAGCCAGGTAACCCAACATTTGACCAAAATCATGACTCAGAGCTGATGCATATAAGGCCAAACTCGCAACGCCGGACACTCCCTAAGGTATTCTGTCTTTATGAGAGCGGGCGAGGTAACACTCTAAGGTATAAGCCCCTAGTGTCCAGGTACGCGCAAGAATTCTGACGTGGCCACATGCCAAGACGCCAGCCTCCTCCTTGGTCATAGAACCAGGGGATGTGTATCAACAAGAGACAGTAAAAAAGGTTTACGCAGGGTCTTAATCTGAAAAGAATCCTTGGAACGGGTCCCTACTGCACGTCTGCGCCTGTGTCTCCGTTGTGCCGTATCCTGGACGGGCGCAGCACGACGTTCATCTGTAAAAAGAGAGCAACTAAGTTGAAAAAGGGGCGTGCCGAACAAAAGTTATATGAAATAAACAAAGTGTAAAGTAAAATATGAAAAATTGAGCTTTATTGTCTCTTATTTTATACGTGTGAAGCCCCTAGTGCAGGGGGATATGGCCACTAAGCCTTTATCAACGATACTTTTGTGCCGGACTCATCTATCCGTGTCCGTGGTCTTAATGACCTGTTCCGATGTTCTGGCTGGTGAAGCCAGTGTATTATGGGGTTGTTAAAGCGGCCGCACAATCCTCCGCTTGGGGGAGGTGTTCTCACTGCTTCCCCTTTAAGGAGATGATGCCACGTGGACCGGGCATCTTAAGCGTAAGAGATGCATAATGCGGTATTGCGTTAAAGCGGGCGAAAGCTTCGCGTCCCAGTAGTGCTTGATAAGGACTTAAGAATGGGACGATGTGGAAAGTCAGCTTTTCGCAACGGAAGTTATCGGCAGAGCCGAAAATAACCTCGAGCCAGAGAAAACCCATGCAATGGGTGTCCGGACCTAGCGTTACTCCTTGAAAGGAGGTTTTGCTGTGGCGAATTCTTTTTGGGTCGATCCCCATGTGGCGGATTGAGTCCTGATATATCAGGTTGAGTCCGCTACCACCGTCCATAAGGACATTTGAAAACTGGAGTCCGCCAATTATTGGATCAAGTACCAGGGCAGTCCAGCCTGGGTTCCTGACACTTCTAGAATAATCCAGATGATCGAAGATGATTGGTTTTGACAACCAGTGGCGGGATTCCTTTGGGATAGGCCGTGGGGCGCGTACCTTTATGGGCGCTGCATGTTTTGTTATGTGGAGTAAGTTTACTGTTTTTACTTCTTGTGGGAAATTCTTTTGTTTCCTGGTACTCTGCTTTTGGGGTTCATCCTCGTCTTCGCTTGGTGTGTCGAGCCCCTTGTGTTCGGCGTTGAGTCTGCCGGATTGTTTGAAAACCCAACAATCTCTGTGGGTATGGTTAGCAGGCTTTCCGGGAGTGCTGTGTATTTGACATATCCTATCCAAGATTTTTTTTAGGTTGGATAGGTCGTCCCTGTTATCTTGGAGGGGCGGCTTTTTCTGATTCTGTCGTGAGCTTTTGAATCCGGCGTTGACTGTCGTGCTCTTCGGACTTTTTTCCTTAGTCTAGCGACGGTCCTTATTGCGTCACAGTTTTCCGTTTCCATCCCTAGTTTCGGATGTACTTGGGTCACTGGTGCTGCATCTTGCCAACCAGCTGTCCTCTCCTGCGCAAAAGCTGGTCATGAGGCTTGTTAGTGCGGCCATTGTTCTTGGCTTTTCTTGGCCGAGGTGTCTGGCGAGCCATTCGTCTTGGACATTATGCCTGAAAGCCGCTAAGGCTTCAGCCTCCGGACAGTCGACTATCTGATTCTTTTTAGTAAGAAATCTATTCCAGAATTGCCGAGCTGACTCTTCGGGCTATTGAGTTATGTGACTAAGATCGTCTGCATCCGGAGGGCGGACATAGGTCCCTTGAAAATTTTCTCGGAAAGCGTCCTCGAGCTCTTCCCAACTTCCGATTATGTTTTCAGGAAGGCTTTTGAGCCAATGCCGGGCTGGCCCTTTAAGCTTGAGGGGTAAGTATTTTATGGCGTGGAGGTCATCTCCTCTAGCCATATGTATGTGGAGGATATAATCCTTGATCCAGACTCCAGGGTCTGTTGTTCCATCATATGCCTCTATGTTTACGGGTTTGAATCCCGCTGGAAATTCATAATCCAGGACCTCATCGGTGAAACATAGGGGGTGTGCGGCACCCCTGTATTTGGGTGTGCCGGATTCTGATAATGGCTTTACTGCATTGCTTACGGGAGCTTGCTTTCTTGGCCCGTAAATGGACCTGGCTGGGCCATGATGCGAATCCTTAAGTGGGTCGCATGCCGGCTTAAGTGCGGCGCTGCTTGCCACTTTATGCTGGCCATGGGGTCGTCTATCCGACCGTGTGGCTCTCTCACTTTTGGAATGCGAGGGCCCTAAGGCCTCCTCGTCGAATTCAGGCAATAGCTTTCTCTTCGGATAGCTTTTAGTGCGGCGGCTGTCGCCGTATTTGTCTGCGGTATTGATTACTTTACTCAATCTGATCCTGAGTGCACCTTCTGCAGTTTTTAGCTTCTGCTTCTGCTTTTTCAGGCTGCGTGCGGTTGCAACGAGCCGTTTGTGGAGGTTCTTCTGCTTCGTGGGCTTATCCGGCGTAGGGTCGTCCGGAATGCCATTTTCGCCGGGGGAGGGACGTTCAATTTCTCTATCCGGGTTGTCCTGTTGGGACGGTTGCTCTAAGGCATGCTCGTCGTCTACCAGCTCATCCTGCTCTATGGCTGGGTCTTTATCGAGGCAGGGCTTGGGTCGGCGTTTACGCTGATGCTTTGATTGTTTTTTGAGAGATCGATCCCTCTTTCCATCCCCATTTTCCTTGTTGTTGCTTCCTTTAGGGGTATCCACCATGTACACATCGTGAGATGAGGTGGCTGTCCAATGCCCTATAGGCGTTGGTTCTTGGTTGTCTCCTACATCGTCGTCCATACCATCGATGTCTTCAGAGTCGAAGTCGAGCATGTCGGTTAAGTCATCGACAGTGGCTACGAAGTGGGTGGTGGATGGGTTTTGAATTTCTTCATCATCCGAATCCCATCCTTGTTGACCGTAGTCCGGCCAGGGCTCTCCTGATAAAGAGAGAGACTTTAGCGAATTCAGGATGTCGCCGAAGGGCGAGTGCTGAAAGTTGTCTGCGGCGGTGAACTCCATTATCGGCGCCCAATCGGATTCGATCGGAAGGGGCGCGGGGGGCTTGGAGTTCAGAAAGGAATCCGGCTCCTCGGAGTCACGGGCCATGCGGAGTGCGGGGCTGGAGTTCGGCTCGATCGCCTCTGAGATCGCAGCCCCTGAGGCAGCATCCAACCGCTGATCCTCGATCGGTGCAGTAGGCTCCGAATCAATGGTCGAAACCAATGCGTGTGCGGCCTCCAAGGCGCTGTTCGGCGGCAGAGCTATATCATGCCCATCGAGACAGTGTGGCGCGCTTGGCTGTGGCTCGAATCCGTCGAAGATCAAGTCCCCGCGGGTGTCAGCCGTGTAGTTTAGGCTTCCAAACCTGATCTGATGGCCAGGGGCGTAGCTTTCGATCTGCTCAAGGTGGCCAAGCGACTTGGCCCGCAGTGCGAAGCCGCCGAAGACGAAGATCTGTCCGAGGAGAAAAGTCTCACCCTGGACTGCATCGTTGTTGATGATCGAAGGAGCCATCGGGCGTAAGAGCGACGACACAGAGGAACTCTCAATGAAAGCACCAATGTCGGTGTCAAAACCGGCGGATCTCGGGTAGGGGGTCCCGAACTGTGCGTCTAGGCCGGATGGTAACAGGAGGTAAGGAACACGATGTTTTACCCAGGTTCGGGCCCTCTTGATGGAGGTAAAACCCTACGTCCTGCTTGATTAATATTGATGATATGGGTAGTACAAGAGTAGATCTACCACGAGATCAAGGAGGCTAAACCCTAAAAGCTAGCCTATGGTATGATTGTTGTATGATGAAGTTGTCCTACGGACTAAAACCCTCTGGTTTATATAGACACCGGAGAGGGTTAGGGTTACACAAAGTTGGTTACAATGGTAGGAGATCTTGAATATCCGCATCACCAAGCTTGCCTTCCACGCCAAGGAAAGTCCCATCCGGACACGGGACGAAGTCTTCAATCTTGTATCTTCATAGTCCTGGAGTCTGGCTGAAGGTATAGTCAAGCTACCCGAACACCCCCTAATCCAGGACTCCCTCAGTAGCCCCTAAACCAGGCTTCAATGATGACGAGTCCGGCGCGCAGATTGTCTTCGGCATTGCAAGGCGGGTTCCTCCTCCAAATCCTTCATAAAAGTTTGTAAACACCAAGAGTAGTGTCCGGCTCTGCAAAATAAGTTTCCACGTATTGCCACAGAGAGAATAATATTAACACAAATCTATTCCGCTGACGTATTCCGCAGCGTGACATCACACTACGGCCAAGCCTTTATTCGAATCGTTTTCACTTTTCCACCTCAGCGTGTTTTGCGAGGCGGTTTCCTTGGCACGTCTTGTCAAAGCAGAGATCGTGTCCCCTTTATTTATGGGATTCTCATCAATACGGACGTGGGTAACCCAATCGTGCCTGTTAGCATGTCTTCTCGATTAAAGGTGAGTCCCAAACGGTTACGGGGAGGGCTCCTGGTATTCAACCTCTTATAAAGAGACCAAGGCCTTACTCCTTTTCTCCAATCTCAAAACAAGTTCGCCCGTCGCCTCGAGTTCCAACACCCTAGGCTCCAGATTCTAGGCACTTAGGACCTTCGACAATGTCCGGTCCCGACCTTCAAGGCCGATGGATGCCCTCCTCCGTCAGGGAGGAGGACGTGCTAAAGTTGAGGGAGGCTAAGTTCTTGACCGCCGAAATTTTGCATAGGTTGTCTGCTCAAAGGCAGGCTATTCCCAGTCCCCAGCCCGGTGAGAGCATAGTGTTCATGTCTCACTTCCTTCGGGGGTTAGGCTTCCCGATGGATCCCTTCGTGAGGGGGCTGGTGTTCTGTTATGGGCTGGAATTTCATGATTTAGCTCCGGAGTCCATCCTCCACATTTCCTCATTCATCGTTGTGTGGGAAGCGTTCCTTCGTGTTACTCCTCACTTCGGATTATGGCTCAAGACTTTTGGAGTGGAGCCGAAGATGATCGAGGGACGGCACGCAGAGTGCGAAGGCGCTGTCATAAGTAAGGATGCTGATGCTCCATGGCCCGAGGGCTCCTTTCAAGAGGAGCTCGGCTTGTGGCAACGAGAGTGGTTCTATATCACTGCTCCCAGGAGCGCCAAGTGGGTGGCGCCTCCTGCCTTTTGCTCGGGTCCCCCACCACGGCTAGCGTCATGGGTCAACAAAGGATTAGATTGGGGGTTATCCAAAGATGTGCCCTTGTGGCAGGGCCGCATTAGGGATCTCTTAGAAAGAGACCTCAACCTGGTCAAGGTGACGCAGGTCATGCTGATTCGCCAAACATTGCCCAGCAAACGTCGCTCCCTTCGTTTGTGGGAGTTTAATCCGGAGGGACCACGAGCTCTCCAGCATATTATGGGTGAAACACCCGTGGAGATGTATAAAATGTTCTTCGGATCACAAGCAATGTGTCCGGATTTGACCGAGGACGCAGGTTTAAGCTGCAATCGCCCGGATACTCTAGTAAGTAACCTTGTGCCCAGACTCGCTATCCGTAAAATTGTCATAAATTCGCCCCTAAAAGAGCTGTCCTTTTAAACAGGAGTGGACAGCGAAGGCAAAGCTGATTAGGTGTCCGGCTCCCCTTCCTAAGACCAGGCCAGATCCCGTGCTAGTCAGGATGTTGAAGATCGTGCCTTTGGAGGGAAGTGAGGGGGAGGACAAGGAAACTATGGCCTCCTTGAAGGAGGCTGCTCCGAAGGGAAGAACCGACAATTCTTCTCCTAAGGGGAAGAAGAGGGTCGCCTCTGACGACCCGAAGACCATGGCCTCAAAGCGGGGGAAAAAGTCCTCGTCAGAGGGTCCGACGCCGGGGAGATCCTCGGCCGAACTACGCCCTCAAAGGGATCAGCCCTCCAGCGAGTCGTAAGTAGAGAAATATTTTCCTTTAGAGGGATGAGAGAAATCCTTACTTTTTTATCTGAGAAGATTAACCAAAATTTTACTTTGTAGCTCGGACCTCAGCCCTTCTCAGCAGAGCTCGTCTTCGGGGGATCTTCTTCCGGAGATGATGGAGAGTGGAACGCCTCCCCCTGCCGTACCGCCTGGCGAGGCGGGTGACCCTGAGGTGTCGTCGCGGAGGGTTTCTCTGAATCCGGCAGGGGTGGAAGGTAGCCATATGTCCCCCCAAGGTTCTCCACGTCTGGCCTTCGATGTAGGTCATAGGACGAGCCCGACGCCGTCCGATGCGCGGTCGGAGGAGCTGATGATTCTGCTGGGGCGAGCTTCTATCTCAGAGGAGCACCGTGCATTGATGGGTACGGTGATTGGAAGGATTTCGTCCGCGGAAAGCGGATTGCATGAGGCCGTCAGAAGTTTGCTGACGGGTTTTGAGGTACGTTTGATAATGTACTTCTTTGTTAGTTGTGCATAAACAAGATGCGCCCTGTGTAGATAGTAGCCCCTGAGACTCTGTGCGTTGTCAAAATTGACGGCACGCAGAGGATCATAATCCCAGGTCTAAAATGTCGCATTTGTATACAGGTGGCGAAGTGTCCGGAATCGAGCCGAACTAATGATTTTGCCAAACTAAAACGGCAACTTGACGTGGCAGATGCCGACATCGCGCTCGTCAACGAGCGGCTTGATGAGGCTCAAGGTATGCAATTCCTCGGGCGGCATCCGGTAAGAGGAGCTTTATGCCAGTATCTTACAATGTGTGTGCTTGACGCAGATGGTGCGGCCGCCATGGAGAGTCTTCGGGCGGAACTTGCCCGAGCTAAGGAACAAGCCAGGAAAAGTGATGCGGCTGCCGAGAAGGCCCTTGAAGAGCTGAGAGCCGAACAGGCTGTTCACTGCCGAAGCAAGAAGGAGATGGCCGTGATGGCCGTGAAGTTAAAAAGTGCTGCTGATCGTTGCAAGTTTCTTGAGAAAGAAGACCGGGCGAGACAGACGGACTTAGAGAAGGCCGTTGCTGATGTCAAGGACGCTCACTCTACGATGAGAGCTGCGAAGGAGGAGCTGCGTGAGGCCGGATAGATTGCGGCTGGAAAGCCCTTTATGCTGCAGAGGAAGTTTTGCGATCCGAAGTTTGCTCCGTTGGACCGGATGTGGAGTGCGGAGGACACCTATCTGGATTTGGCAGCAAGTGCTACTGATGCGACCGAATACTTTCGAGATCAAGAAGATTGCGGGGTGGAAAGGCTTTTCTGGTCGCAGTTCCAGAATCCAGAGCGTCCACTGGCAGTGGATGATCGTCTGGCTCAATGGGCCAAACTGAATAGATTGTCCGGACTCGCCATGAAGTACGTCCTGGGTCATCTGTGGCCGGGGAGATCGGAGCCGAAGAGTTATTTTAGCTTGGTGCAGCAATTCCTTGACGCGGTGCCACGTATCAATGCGATGAAGAAGTCAGAATGCATAGAGGGCGCACTGATGGCTCTTGCCCGTGTCAAGACATACTGGGCAGAGATGGAGACCACCGTTGTTGCATCCCGAGATTCGGACAAAAGCCGAGTACCCTCCGAGCACTATTTTCATGAAGTCCTTGAAGGCGCTCGTGTAATAGAGACGCGGTGCTTGAAGGATGCTATGTTCTGATAGCATATGTAATTATAAAGCAATATTTTGATGAATTGTAGTAGCCTTTTATACTTGTGCTCACTAATAACGCCACAACACTTACTTTAGCTCGACGCCTGGTTGGCTGGTTACACCATACCCCCTTGCAGTCGCCCTTCCCCGATCTGTACCACACTCCACCAAACAACTATTGGGTTCTATGCTAGGTGCATCGGCTACAAAAAAATCATGCGCGTAGAACAGCCAAGAACATGCTACAGCAATGGATCACGAATCGTAACCACTAGATGCACAGTGCCGTCCAGCGAAAGTAGAGTTGGGGCTGCATGTCCAGAGTCGTCTCTTCCTCGTCCGATCTCCCTTGAGGAGCCGGTTGTCGGATCCCACGTACAAGTTTGCCAGAGCGGCGCAAGTGCACCGCCTCTAACTATATCTGCACGTGCAGGAGGAACACCGTGTGGCAGACTGCTAGGTACGGTCACACAGTCGACGTCGAGTGGAGGTGGCTACTTGCAACACATGCAAAGCCCTAGTGATGGCACCGAAGCAATCAACTGAATGAGTGTGCCGCACATCCATTATATATAGGCATCTGTCACGGGCTCGACACTTGGGCCTCGCACGGATCCTAAACCCCCCAAAGTTTGTCCGGACTGGATCCAAGTCCGAATAGGATCACACTAACTCATGGAATCGGATCCGACCTCACAGGTTCCTTCCCTTAAGTGCACGACCCCTTAGGTTCAAGTCAGCTTGGACGCAGGTCGGATCACCTCCAACCTGCTCAACTGGTAGCGGTCACTAGCAAGGCGTGCTGACCACCAACAATGAAGCCAGTTGGCGAACATGTACAACATGTCACCCTTATGTTTCCTTTTCCACACGATATATGTTGTCGGTCTCAAGGCGAGTTTGTCATCCTCGTGCTAGCCTGGCCTCTTTCTTGTTCCAGTGATGCTGACCACAAACCGGATTATCCATAATCCTTGTCGCACGGACATGCTTATCTTGGTCGGATCACACGAGGGGCATAGAGCATATATCTCTCCTGATCAGAGGGGCAAATCCCATCTCGCTCGACCATGTCTCGCAGTATGGGTCTGGACAAGCCTCAAACCTACCTTTGTAACTACCCAGTTATAGAGTAGCGTTTGGTCGGCCCAAAGCATGTCTGTCACCATCCTGACTACATGCGCCAGCTCAGGTCTTAGGACATAGAATGTATGTTGTACTAGAGACTCACAGAAGATGTATCACATTGGCTCATAGTCGGGTCTATCCGACTCAGATCCAACTACGTTGAATCTGACCAGACCCTTCTGAGTCCATATTATACGGCTAGCATCCAATGCTCCAAGGCCAATGCGACAGAGTCATCGACCATGTTATATGTTATTCTAGACGGTTGCGCGTCCACACAACCCTTTCGACTAGGGACCTTTTAGGACAGACATCATACAATGCATAGTCCCACAAACAAATCACGTACTTGCTGATATACATCATTGATAATGTCCAAGGACTATCTTTATTCATAAACACATTGGAAATATCATCATACATGATTGCCTCTAGGGCATATCTCCACAACAACATGTCAAGGTAGCCTCAATTTTTTGTCTCGTTGTAGAATTTAACGTGTGGAATCACCTAACCTCGTTTGTCTCACAAGAATTAGTTTCTCCGGTGTCTTTATTGCACGACTTCATGTCACCGACCAAACCCAACCAATGGTTCCTCAATGGGGGGATGCTTCTCCTCCCAAGGCACCTAAGATTTACTCATGCTCAAAGACGCTGATGACCTACAATAGTTCTAAACAAGCTCAAGATCTTGGTTTGGCTACTCTTTCATCGACGCCTAAATTGTCGGCCAACCTCCAACGAAGCATATCTCCACCACCTCTGCCCCCCTCGGTGTGACCATGATAGTGAAAATAGCAACCACCTATTTCTACACCCCCCTTGCGCTCTTCAACTAGAGATGATAAAAACTTGACATTCTTTAACTCGACAGGATTGATGACATATGGGATTGTGCTCTTCCCACAGGCCTTGACCTCATGTATGTAATTCGTCCTCCCACTCATACTTAGGAAGATTTGGGATACCAGGAATGCAAAAGGCTTCATAGGACAACACACCCACTCCACCAACTATCTCAAAGTGTAGTTATGCCTTTAACCATATGTTGGAGATTTTAGACCTATTTCTTTAACCAATGTGGGACTGAAATTCCTCACTAAGATGGCTGCTAACAAGTTTCAGGATGAGATTTTGAAATGCATCCATAAAAACTTGTATGGCTTTATCAAAACCAGAACCATACATGATTGTCTGGCTTGGAACTTTGAATATATTCACCAGTTCAATCAATCCAAAAGGCCTTGTGAGAAGGCTCTCGATTCAATCCAACATGAGGCAATAATTAGGATTATGCAGGCTAAAGGTTTGAATGCAAAATGGATTTGGTGGGTTAAGGAACTGCTGAATGGGGGTACCTGGAAGGCACTTCAAATGCAAGAGTGAAGTAAACAAAGGGTGATCCTTTGTCTCCATTTTATTTGTTTTGGTAACAGATCTACTACAATCAATGGTCAGTGACATGCTTCTGCAAGGAACCCTCGGTTTGCCAATCCCCAACCATGATCCAAAATTTTCAATTGTACAATATACTGATGACCCCCTGTTAGTGTTGCCTGAGCAGGATCTCAACTCATTTTTCTCTAAAAAAGACTTTGCTATCTTTCTCCAAGGCAACTGGTCTGGACATAAACTTCCATAAATCCTCAATGATCCCAATCAATGTGAATGATGTTGAGGCCTCTTCTCTTATTGCACGTTTTGGATGTCAACTGGGTGTCATGCCCCTCACTTTTTTGGGCCTCCCTGCAGGAACCACAAGGCCTAAAATTCTTGATCTAATGCCACTTGTGGACTGCATGGAAAGGAGACTCACTGCTAGCTCTTGGTTCTTGCCTTAAGGAGGTAGACTACAGTTAGTTAATTATGTGATTTCTTCAACGCCAATCTATTTCCTTTGCAGCCTGTCCATTCCTACTTGAATCCTCAAGCAGCTTGAAAGGATACAAAGGCAGTGCCTCTGGAGGAAATATGGAAAAGAGAAGGGTCACTCTTTGGCAGCCCGGTCTCTGTTTGTAGATGCAAGCACAAGGGAGGTCTTGGAATTTTAAACCCGGGTCTACAAAATGATGCTCTTCTCATGAAGCACCTTAATAAGTTATACAACAAAGCAAATGTTCCATGGGTCCACTTAATATGGAATACATGTTGGGGAACGCGGTAATTTCAAAAAAAAAATCATACGCACATGCAAGATCTATCTAGGTGGTGCATAGCAACGAGAGGGGAAGAGTGTCGTCCACGTACCCTCGTAGACCGTAAGCGGAAGCGTTATGACAACGCAGTTGATGTAGTCGAACGTCTTCACGATCCGACCGATCCCAGCACCGAAGGTACGGCACCTCCGTGATCTGCACACGTTCAGCTCAGTGACGTCCTGCTACCTCTTGAGCACTGCGTTGGTTTTCCCCGAAGAGGAAGGGATGATGCAGCAAAGTAGCGTAAGTATTTCCCTCAGTTTTTGAGAACCGAGGTATCGACCAGTAGGAGGCTACGCATGAGTCCCTCATACCTGCACAAAGCAAATAGCTTCTCACAACCAACGCGATAAGGGGTTGTCAATCCCTTCACGGTCACTTATGAGAGTGGGATCTGATAGATATGATAAGATAATATTTTTGGTATTTTTGTGAAAAAGATGCAAAGTAAAGTAAAAGCAAAGTAAAAAAGCAAAGGAAATAACTATTTATTGGAAGATTAATATGATGAACATATACCCGGGGGCCATAGGTTTCACTAGTGGCTTCTCTCAAGAGCATAGGTATTTTACGGTGGGTGAACGAATTACTGTTGAGCAATTGACAGAATTGAGCATAGTTATGAGTATATCTAGGTATGATCATGTATATAGGCATCACGTCCGAGACAAGTAGACCGACTCCTGCCTGCATCTACTACTATTACTCCACTCATCGACCTCTATCCAGCATGCATCTAGAGTATTAAGTTCATGAAAACAGAGTAACGCCTTAAGCAAGATGACATGATGTAGAGGGATAAACTCATGCAATATGATGAAAACCCCACCTTGTTATCCTTGATGGCAACAATACAATACGTGCCTTGCTGCCCCTACTGTCACTGGGAAAGGACACCGCAAGATTGAACCCAAAGCTAAGCACTTCTCCCATTGCAAGAAAGATCAATCTAGTAGGCCAAACCAAACTGATAATTCGAAGAGACTTGCAAAGATAACCAATCATACATAAAAGAATTCATAGGAGGTTCAAATATTGTTCATAGATAATCTTGATCATAAACCCACAATTCATCGGTCTCAATAAACACACCGCAAAAAGAAGATTACATCGAATAGATCTCCACAATAGAGGGGGAGAACATTGTATTGAGATCCAAAAAGAGAGAAGAAGCCATCTAGCTATTAACTATGGACCCGAAGGTCTGAGGTAAACTACTCACACTTCATCGGAGAGGCTATGTTGTTGATGTAGAAGCCCTCCGTGATGGATGCCCCCTCCGGCGGAGCTTCGGAACAGGCCCCAAGATGGGTCTCGTGGATACAGAAAGTTGCGGCGGTGGAATTAGGGTTTTGGCTCCGTATCTGATCGTTTGGGGGTACGTAGGTATATATAGGAGGAAGGAGTATGTCGGTGGAGCAAAAGGGGGCCCACGAGGGTGGAGGGTGCACCTGGGGGGTAGGCGCGCCCCCTACCTCATGGCCTCCTCCTTTGTTTCTTGGCATAGGGTCCAAGTCTCCTGGATCATGTTCGGTGAGAAAATCACGTTCCCGAAGGTTTCATTCCGTTTGGACTCCGTTTGATATTCCTTTTCTTCGAAACCCTAAAATAGGCAAAAAATAGCAATTCTGGGCTGGGCCTCCGGTTAATAGGTTAGTCCCAAAAATAATTAAAAGTGGATAATAAAGCCCAATAATGTCCAAAACAGTATATAATATAGCATGGAGCAATCAAAAATTATAGATACGTTGGAGACGTCTCATGTCCCACGAACTCTAGATCCAGCTGAGGTCGAGGGAGAGTTTTGTCAGCACGACGACGTGATGACGGTGATGATGAAGCTACCGGAATAGGGCTTCACCTAAGCACCGCAACGATAATGACCAAGGTGGATTATGGTGGAGGAGCGCACCGCACACGGCTAAGACAATTGTCAGCTTGAGTGTCTATGGGGTGCCCCCCTCCTCTGTATATCAAGGAGTGGAGGAGAGGGAGGTGCCAGCCCTCTATGGCGCGCCCAAGGGAGTCCTACTCCCAATGGGGGTAGGATTCCCCCCCTTCCCTAGTTGGATTAGGAGATGAAGGAAGGGGGGAGAGGGGGAAAGGAAAGGGGGGGCGGCCCCACCCAATTCGGATTGGGCTTGGGGGGGGCACCCCCTCTTAGGCACCCTTCTCCTCTATCCCACTATGGCCCAATAAGGCACATATACTTCCCGGGGGGTTCCGGTAACCTCCCGGTACTCCGGTATATGCCCGAACTCACCCGGAACCATTCCCATGTCCAAACATAGTCATCCAATATATCGATCTTTATGTATCGACCATTTCGAGACTCCCCATCATGTTTGTGATCATGTATGGGACTCTGAACAACCTTCGGTACATCAAAACACATAAACTCATAATACCGATCATCACCGAACGTTAAGCGTGCGGACCCTACGGGTTCGAGAACTATGTAGACATGACTGAGACTCATCTCTAGTCAATAACCAATAGCGGAACCTAGATGCTCATATTGGTTCCTACATATTCTACGAAGATCTTTATCGGTCAAACCGCATAACATCATACGTTGTTCCCTTTGTAATCGGTATGTTACTTGCCCGAGATTCAATCGTTGGTATCATCATACCTAGTTCAATCTCATTACTGGCAAGTCTCTTTACTTGTTCCGTAATGCTACATCTCATAACTAACTCATTAGTTACATTTCTCGCAAGGCTTATAGTGATGTGCATTACCGAGAGGGCCCAGAGATACCTCTCCGACAATCGGAGTGACAAATCCTAGTCTCGATCTATGCCAACTCAACAAACACCATTGGAGACACCTATAGAGAATCTTTATAGTCACCCAGTTACGTTGTCACATTTGATAGCACACTAAGTGTTCCTCCAGTATTGGGGAGTTGCATAATCTCTGATAACCCACAAGTATAGGGGATCGCAACAGTTTTCGAGGGTAGAGTATTCAACCCAATTTTGTTGATTCGACACAAGGGGAGCCAAATAATATTCTCAAGTATTAGCAGCTGAGTTGTCAATTCAACCACACCTGGAAACTTAGTATCTACAGCAAAGTGTTTAGTAGCAAAGTAATATGATAGTGGTGGTAACGGTAACAAAGTAAAGACAACAAAAGTAATGTTTTGGTATTTTTGTAGTGATTGTAACAGTAGCAACGGAAAAGTAAATAAGCGTAAACCAGTATATGGAAAACTTGTAGGCACCGGATCAATGATGGATAATTATGCCGGATGTGGTTCATCATGTAACAGTCATAACATAGGGTGACACAGAACTAGCTCCAGTTCATCAATATAATGTAGGCATGTATTCCGTAAATAGTCATACGTGCTTATGGAAAAGAACTTGCATGACATCTTTTGTCCTACCCTCCCGTGGCAGCGGGGTCCTATTGGAAACTAAGGGATATTAAGGCCTCCTTTTAATAGAGAACCGGAACAAAGCATTAACACATAGTGAATACATGAACTCCTCAAACTATGGTCATCACCGGGAGTGGTCCCGATTATTGTCACTTCGGGGTTGCCGGATCATAACACATAGTAGGTGACTATAGACTTGCAAGATAGGATCTAGAACTCACATATATTCATGAAAACATAATAGGTTCAGATCTGAAATCATGGCACTCGGGCCCTAGTGACAAGCATTAAGCATAGCAAAGTCATATCAACATCAATCTCAGAACATAGTGGATACTAGGGATCAAACCCTAACAAAACTAACTCGATTACATGATAAATCTCATCCAACCCATCACCGTCCAGCAAGCCTACGATGCAATTACTCACGCACGGCGGTGAGCATCATGAAATTGGTGATGGAGGATGGTTTATGATAACGACGGCGATGAATCCCCCTCTCCGGAGCCCCGAACGGACTCCAGATCAGCCCTCCCGAGAGAGATTAGGGCTTGGCGGCTGCTCCGTATCGTAAAACACAATGAAACTTTCTCTCTGATTTTTTCTCCTCGAAAGCCAATATATGGAGTTGGAGTTGGTGTCGAAGGGCCACCAGGGGGCCCACGAGGTAGGAGGGTGCGCCTAGGGGGGAGGGCCGCGCCCCCCACCCTCGTGGACATGGTGTGGGCCCCCTGGTCTTCATCTTTGGCGAGGATTTTTTATTATTTATTCTAAGATATTCCGTGGAGTTTCAGGTCATTCCGAGAACTTTTGTTTTCTGCACATAAAACAACACCATGGCAATTCTGCTGAAAACAGCGTCAGTCCGGGTTAGTTCCATTCAAATCATACAAGTGAGAGTCCAAAATAAGGGCAAAAGTGTTTGGAAAAGTAGATACGACGGAGACGTATCAACTCCCCCAAGCTTAAACCCTTGCTTGTCCTCAAGCAATTCAGTTGACAAACTGAAAGAGAAAAAGAAAAACTTTTACAAACTCTGTTTGCTCTTGTTGTTGTAAACATGAAAAGCCAGCATTCAAGTTTCAGCAATTATTATGAACTAACCATACTAACAATAACACGTAGGTCTCACAATTACTCATATCAATAGCATAATCAGCTAGCGAGCCATAATAATAAAACTCGGATGACAACACTTTCTCAAAATAATCATAACATGATATAACAAAATGGTATCTCGCTAGCCCTTTCTGAGACCGCAAAACATAAATGCAGAGCACCTTTAAAGATCAAGGACTGACTAATCATTGTAATTCATGGTAAAAGAGATCCAGTCAAGTCATACCCAACATAAAACCAATCATAATGAATGCAAACGACAGTGTGCTCTCCAGCGGGTGCTTTTTAATAAGAAGGGCGATGACTCAACATAAAAGTAAATAGATAGGCCCTTCGCAGAGGGAAGCAGGGATTTGTAGAGGTGCCAGAGCTCGATTTTTGAAATAGAGATAAATAATATTTTGAGCGGCATACTTTCACTATCAATGCAACAACTATGAGATGGCTGTATCTTCCATACTACATGCATTATAGGCAGTTCCCAAACATAATGGTAAAGGTTTATACTCCCCCTCCTCCACAAGCATCAATCCATGGCTTGCTCGAAACAACGAGTGCCTCCAACATTCAACGGGTCCCAGGGGAAGTTTTGTTTAATTATTTTGATTTGCTTTGATCTTTTTGGACATGGGACTGGGCATCCCGGTTACCGGCCCTTTCTCGTGAATGAGGAGTGGAGTCCACTCCTCTTGAGAATAACCTACCTAGCATGGAAGATATAGGCAGCCATAGTTGCACATGAGCTACTTGAGCATACAAAACAGAATTTCATTGGAAGGTTTGGAGTTTGGCACATACAAATTTACTTGGAACGGCAGGTAGATACCGCATATAGGAAGGTATAGTGGACTCATATGGAACAACTTTGGGGTTCAAGGAGTTTGGATGCACAAGCAGTATTCCCGCTTAGTACAGGTGAAGGCTAGCAAAAGACTGGGAAGCGACCAACTGAGAGAGCGACAATAGTCGTAAACATGCATTAAAATTAATTCACACCGAATATAAGCATGAGTAGGATATAATCCACCATGAACATAAATATCATGAAGGCTATGTTGATTTGATTCAACTACATGCGTGAACATGTGCCAAGTCGAGTCACTCAATTCATTTAAAGGAGGATATCATCCTATCATACCACATCATAATCGTCTCAATAGCATGTTGGCAGGCAAGGTTAACCATTATAACTCATAGCTAATCAAGCATGGCACAAGCAACTATAATCTCTAAATGTCATTGCAAATATGTTTACTTCATAATAGCTGAATCAAGAACAATGAATCATCATATTTACAAAAACAAGAGAGGTCGAGTTCATACCAGCTTTTCTCATCCCAATGAGTCCATCATATATCATCATTATTGCCTTTCACTTGCACGACCGAACGGTGTGTATAATAATAAGAGTGCACGAGCATTGGACTAAGCTGGAATCTGCAAGCATTCAACTCAAGAGAGAAGACAAGTAATATGGGCTCTAAGTTAAATAAACAATCTTGCATATAAGAGCCACTAAGCATTTTCAATATAGTCTTCTCGACCCCCAAAGAAAGGAAAAGAAAAATAAAAACTATTTACACGGGAAAGCTCCCAACAAGTAAACGAAGGACGGGAAATATTTTTGGGTTTTCTTTTTAATTCTACTACAAGCATGGAAAGTAGACTAACACTAATTTTTTTGTTTTTCTTAAGGTTTATTAAACACACAAGAAGAAACCAGGAAAAAGGAAACTAAATTAGCATGGATATTACAATGAAAGAGTATGAGCACCGACATCTAGCAATGAGTGTGTGTGAACATGAATGTAATGTCAGTGGGAAATACGTACTCCCCCAAGCTTAGGCTTTTGGCCTAAGTTGGTCTATTGCCAAGGATAACCTGGCTGATATCCGTAGGTGAAGCTGGGGTTGTACTGCGATGAAGAATAGTTGGGATCATAATGTGATGAAGAGGACTCTGATTGCCACTGGTTGGCAACCGCCTCAGGATCCCAAGAATAAATAGACATTCGTGGAGGCTCCGGTTCCGAGGCTGGTGCAGGATTCCGATAGGCTTGAACAGCCGCCCACGAAACAATGTAAGTACCTGCAGACAAGTTAAACAAAGAGGGAGCAGGCAAAGTAATAGTCTCAGGGTGATGTTTATCAAAGTACAATTTATATTTAAGCGCCCTTTCGCGATTCTTAACAAGAAAATCATGCGCTACCATACTCTTATAATCTAAATAAGCACGGGGCAGCGCTGTTTCTTCTTTCTCCTCATGCCTAATAGGTATTTCAAAATGTTCAGCTAGGCGTGAAGCATAAATGCCTCCAAAGATGGGGCCCTTAGTACGGTTCATACTCAACCGTCTAGCAACAATTCCACCCATACTAACAGAGTTATTGCGGTATAAACCATGGAGCAAAATAATAATAAGGTTCCCACAGTTCCCGCGACCAATCAAGCAACGACTAGCAAATAAGGCAAAGTAGCGTAAAACAGGGAAATGTATGCTAGTAATTCTTGCATCAGAAACCTTCCTGGTTTCTCCCACAATGATAGTGTCAATATAAGCTTCCACTTCATTACGGTGTGGTTCATCTAAAGAACCCTCGAAAGGTATTTTGCAAACCTTGCAAAATGCAGCTAATGCCATCTCCCTAGCAACATCATATAAATGGAACTCTACTGTTGGAGGTGATTTCTTAGGGAAAAAGTAGAAGTTCTGCACAAAAGTATTTGTGAGTAAGAGATACTGATGACGTTGGTCGCGGAGGAAGTTGGTGAGGCCAGCGTTCTCAATCAATAGATAGAAATCTTCATAAATCCCGGCACTCCTCAAGAAGTCATCGGAAGGCCATTCACACGGCCGGACCTCCGCGATACGAGGCAGATTAAATTTGGGCTTCTGTTCTTCTTCCTTTTGTTTCTCCTTAGAACTTCGGCTCGATGAGCCCCTCAAAAGTCTCTTCATTAATTCTGAAACAATTTGAAATTTTTAGTAACTTCAAACAAAGTGAACCAACTTCAATAAGATTGATAGCAACTACTCATACAAGTGCCTAGAGCATATATCAAGCATTAGAACTACTTGGAACCATATATATTTGACATGCAAGCTCAAGAACATGGTCACCTATGCAGCACAAATTTGCAATGAATAAAGCACTAGAACAAAAACTAATTGGACCAATGGAGGAGTCACATACCAAGGAACAATCTCCCCAAGCAGTTTTGCGAGAGGTGCTTTGAGCAAGGAGATCGAAAATCGCAGCAAAAGTTGCTGGAAGACGAGCTTGAGTTGGTTTTTCGGGTTTGTGCGAGACAGAGGAAGAAGATGGGTGCAGGGATAAGTGGAGGAGGGCCACCGTGGGCCCACGAGGCAGGGAGGCACGCCCAGGGGGGTAGGGCGCGCCCTCCACCCTCGTGACCAGGTGGCAGCTCCCCCCGCGGTAATTTTTGCACTAAAAATCCTTAAATATTCCCGAAAAAATCATATTAAATTGGCATGGCATTCTGAGGACTTTTATTTTCGGGATATTTTTATATTGCACGGATAAGTCAGGAAACAGACAGAAAAATACTATTTTACTTTATTTCTACTAAAGAACAGAAAATATAAAGAGGGTACAGAAGGTTGTGCTTCTAGTTTCATCCATCTCATGCTCATCAAAAAGAATCCACTAACAAGGTTGATCAAGTCTTGTTAACAAACTCATTCCGATAATCATGGAACCGAAGAAATTTCGAATAACACTATGTTACCTCAACGGGGATATGGACATCCCCAACAATAAGTATATCATATTTCTTTTTGACAGTAGGAAGAGGAAATTCAAAACCTCCAAATATAATCAATGGAATTTTTCCAATAGAGTTGACACTATAAACTTGAGGTTGTTTCCTCGGAAAGTGCACCGTATGCTCATTACCATTAACATGAAAAGTGACATTGCCTTTGTTGCAATCAGTAACAGCCCCTGCAGTATTAAGGAAAGGTCTTCCAAGAATAATAGACATACTATCATCCTCGGGAATATCAAGAATAACAAAGTCCGTTAAAATAGTAACGTTTGCAACCACAACAGGTACATCCTCACAAATACCGACAGGTATAGCAGTTGATTTATCAGCCATTTGCAAAGATATTTCAGTAGGTGTCAACTTATTCAAGTCAAGTCTATGATATAAAGAGAGAGGCATAACACTAACACCGGCTCCAAGATCACATAAAGCAGTTTTAACATAATTTCTTTTAATGGAGCATGGTATAGTAGGTACTCCTGGATCTCCAAGTTTCTTTGGTATTCCACCCTTAAAAGTGTAATTAGCAAGCATGGTGGAAATTTCAGCCTCTGGTATCTTTCTTTTATTAGTAATGATATCCTTCATATACTTAGCATAAGGATTTGTTTTGAGCACATCAGTCAATCACATACGCAAAAAGATAGGTCTAATCATTTTAGCAAAGCACTCAAAATCCTCATCATCCTTTTTCTTGGATGGTTTCGGAGGAAAAGGCATGGGTTTCTGAACCCATGGTTCTCTTTCTTTACCATGTTTCCTAGCAACGAAGTCTCTTTTATCATAACGTTGATTCTTTGATTGTGGGTTATCAAGATCAACAGCAGGTTCAACTTCTACATCATTATCATTACTAGGTTGAGCATCATCATGAACATCATCATTAACATTTTCACTAGGTTCATGTTCATTACCAGATTGTGTTTCAGCATCAGACATAAAGATATCATTTGGATTATCAGGTGGTTCAGCAATAGGTTCACTAGAAGTTTGCACAGTTCTATCATTTTTATTTTTCTTCCTTTTAGAAGAGCTAGGTGCATCAATATCATTTCTTTGAGAATCTTTCTCGATTCTCTTAGGGTGGCCTTCAGGATACAAAGGTTCCTGCGTCATTCTACCAGTTCTAGTAGCCACTCTAATAGCATAATCATTTTTCTTACTATTCATTTCATCAAGCATTTCTTTCTGAGCTTTAAGTACTTGTTCTACTTGAGTGGTAACCATAGAAGCATGTTTGCTAACAAGTTTAAGTTCACCTCTAATATTATCCATATAATCACTCAAGCGTTTAATCATAAAGGTATTCTGCTTTAATTGTCTACCAAAATAAGCATTAAAGTCATCTTGCTTAAACATAAAGTCATCAAACTCATCCAAGCACTGATTAGCAATTTTAGTAGGAGGGACTTTAACTTTATCATATCTATAGAGAAAATTTACCTTTACTACCTGTGTCGGGATATCGGGAGGTTCTTCAGTAAATAAGTAATTGAGATCATATACTTCTTCAACAGGCGGTAAATTAAGACCATGTATTTCTTCAATAGGAGGTAAATTCTTAACATCTTCAGCTTTAATACCTTTTTCTTTCATAGATTTCTTTGCCTCTTGCATATCTTCGGGACTGAGAAATAGAACACCTCTCTTCTTCGGAGTTGGTTTAGGAATAGGCTCAGTAATTGGTTCAGGAGCTGGCTCAGGAGTTGGCTCGGGAAGTGGCTCAGGAGGTGCCCAATTATTTTCATTTGCCAACATATTATTCAATAAAATTTCAGCGTCATCCGGTGTTCTTTCCCTGAAAAGAGAACCAGCACAACTATCCAGGTAATCTCTGGAAGCATCTGTTAGTCCATTATAAAAGATATCAAATATTCCAGGTTTCTTAAGAGGATGATCAGGCAAAGCATTAAGTAACTTGAGAAGCCTCCCCCAAGCTTGTGGGAGACTCTCTTATTCAATTTGCACAAAATTGTATATTTCCCTCAAAGCAGCTTGTTTCTTATGAGCAGGGAAATATTTAGCAGAGAAGTAATAAATCATATCCTGGGGACTTTGCACACAGGCAGGATCAAGAGAATTAAACCATTTCTTAGCATCACCCTTTAATGAGAACGAAAATATTTTGAGTATATAAAAGTGGCGTGATCTCAGATTATTAGTAAACAGGGCAGCTATTTCATCTAACTTACGAAGATGTGCCACAATAGTTTCAGATTCATAGCCATAAAAAGGATCAAATTCAACCAAAGTAATTATATCTGGATCAACAGTAATATCATAATAATCCTGATCAGGAACATAGATAGGTGAAGTAGCAAAAGCAGGGTCGGGTCTCATCCTACCTCTAAAAGATTCCTTACTCCACTTAATTAGTAACCTCTTACGTTCAGGTTTATCCGGACAAGCAAGAATAGCTTCATAAGATTCATTATTAAAAAGATAACCCTCAGGAATAACAGGCATAGGTTCATCATCACTAACATCATCGTGTTCAGGTTCACTAATTTCTCTTTCTCTAGACTTAGAAATTTGCTCATCTAGAAATTCACCAAGTGGCACAGTAGTATCAAGCATAGAAGTAGTTTCATCATAAGTATCATGCATAGCAGAAGTGGCATCATCAATAACATGCGACATATCAGAATTCATAGCAGTAGTAGGTTTAGGTGTCGCTAGCTTACTCATAACAGAAGGTGAATCAAGTGCAGAGCTAGATGGCAGTTCCTTACCTCCCCTCGTAGTTGAGGGATAAATTTTTGTCTTAGCGTCTTTCAAGTTCTTCATAGTGTCCAGCAGATATAAATCCCAAGTGACTCAAAGAATAGAGCTATGCTCCCCGGCAACGGCGCCAGAAAAAGGTCTTGATAACCCACAAGTATAGGGGATCACAACAGTTTTCGAGGGTAGAGTATTCAACCCAAATTTGTTGATTCGACACAAGGGGAGCCAAAGAATATTCTCAAGTATTAGCAGCTGAGTTGTCAATTCAACCACACCTGGAAACTTAGTATCTATAGCAAAGTGTTTAGTAGCAAAGTAATATGATAGTGGTGGTAACGGTAACAAAGTAAAGACAGCAA
Source organism: Triticum aestivum (assembly GCF_018294505.1). Taxonomy (NCBI): domain Eukaryota; kingdom Viridiplantae; phylum Streptophyta; class Magnoliopsida; order Poales; family Poaceae; genus Triticum; species Triticum aestivum. Next base: position 683,617,040 of record NC_057797.1, read on the forward strand.
AAGTAATGTTTTTGGTATTTTTGTAGTGATTGTAAGAGTAGCAACGGAAAAGTAAATAAGCGTAAACCAGTATATGGAAAAGTCGTAGGCACCGGATCAATGATGGATAATTATGCCGGATGTGGTTCATCATGTAACAGTCATAACATAGAGTGACACAGAACTAGCTCCAGTTCATCAATATAATGTAGGCATGTATTCCGTAAATAGTCATACGTGCTTATGGAAAAGAACTTGCATGACATCTTTTGTCCTACCCTCCCATGGCAGCGGGGTCCTATTGGAAACTAAGGGATATTAAGGCCTCCTTTTAATAGAGAACCGGAACAAAGCATTAACACATAGTGAATACATGAACTCCTCAAACTATGGTCATCACCGGGAGTGGTCCCGATTATTGTCACTTCGGGGTTGCCGGATCATAACACGTAGTAGGTGACTATAGACTTGCAAGATAGGATCTATAACTCACATATATTCATGAAAACATAATAGGTTCAGATCTGAAATCATGGCACTCGGGCCCTAGTGACAAGCATTAAGCATAGCAAAGTCATATCAACATCAATCTCAGAACATAGTGGATACTAGGGATCAAACCCTAACAAAACTAACTCGATTACATGATAAATCTCATCCAACCCATCACCGTCCAGCAAGCCTATGATGCAATTACTCATGCACGGCGGTGAGCATCATGAAATTGGTGATGGAGGATGGTTGATGATAACGACGGCGATGAATCCCCCTCTCCGGAGCCCCGAACGGACTCCAGATCAGCCCTCCCGAGAGAGATTAGGGCTTGGCGGCGGCTCCGTATCGTAAAACGCGATGAAACTTTCTCTCTGATTTTTTTCTCCTCGAAAGCCAATATATGGAGTTGGAGTTGGCGTCGGAGGGCCACCAGGGGGCCCACGAGGTAGGGGGGCGCGCCCAGGGGGAGGGGCGCGCCCCCCACCCTCGTGGACATGGTGTGGGCCCCCTGGTCTTCATCTTTGGCGAGGATTTTTTATTATTTATTCTAAGATATTCCGTGGAGTTTCAGGTCATTCCGAGAACTTTTGTTTTCTGCACATAAAACAACACCATGGCAATTCTGCTGAAAACAGCATCAGTCCGGGTTAGTTCCATTCAAATCATACAAGTTAGAGTCCAAAACAAGGGCAAAAGTGTTTGGAAAAGTAGATACGACAGAGACGTATCAATCTCATAGTCATAGGAATATGTATAAGTTATGGAGAAAGCAATAGCAATAAACTAAACAATCAAAGTGCTAAGCTAACGGATGGGTCAAGTCAATCACATCTTTCTCTAATGATGTGATCCCGTTCATCAAATGACAACTCTTTTGTCCATGGCTAGGAAACTTAACCATCTTTGATTAACGAGCTAGTCTAGTAGAGGCATACTAGTGACACTTTGTTTGTCTATGTATTCACACATGTACTAAGTTTCCGGTTAATACAATTCTAGCATGAATAATAAATATTTATCATGATATAAGGAAATATAAATAACAACTTTACTATTGCCTCTAGGGCATATTTCCTTCAGTCTCCCACTTGCACTACAGTCAATAATCTAGTTCACATCGTCATGTGATTTCACACCAATAGTTCACATCTTTATGTGATTAGTTCACATATTCATGTGACTAATACCCAAAGGTTTTACTAGAGTCAATAATCTAGTTCACATTGCTATGTGATTAACACCCAAAGAGTGATCATGTTTTGATTGTGAGAGAAGTTTAGTCTACGGGTCTGCAACATTCAGATCCGTATGTATTTTGCAAATTTCTATGTCTACAATACTCTGCACAGAGCTAGTCTAGCTAATTGCTCCCACTTTCAATATGTATCTAGATCGAGACTTAGAGTCATCTAGATCGGTGTAAAAAGCTTGCATCGACATAACTCTTTACGATGAACTCTTTTATCACCTCCATAACCGAGAAACATTTCCTTAGTCCTCTAAGGATAATTTTGGCCGTTGTCCAGTGTTACACTCCTGGATCACTATTGTACCCTCTTGCCAAACTCTTGGTGAGGTACACAATAGATCTGGTACACAGCATAGCATACTTTATAGAACATATGGCTGAGGCATAGAGAATGACTTTTCATTTTCTTTCTATTTTCTGCCATGGTCAGGTTTTGAGTCTTTACTCAACTTCACACCTTGCAACACAGGCAAGAACTCCTTCTTTGACTGTTCCATTTTGAACTACTTCAAAATCTTGTCAAGGTATGTACTCATTGAAAATATGTCAAGCGTCTTGATCTATCTCTATAGATCTTGATGCTCAATATGTAAGTAGCTTCACCAAGGTCTATCTTTGAAAAACTCCTTTCAAACACTCCTTTATGCTTTCCAGAAAATTCTACATTATTTTTTATCAACAATATGTCATTCACATATACTTATCAGAAATGTTGTAGTGCTCCCATTCACTTTCTTATAAATATAGGCTTCACCGCAAGTCTGTATAAAACCATATGCTTTGATCACTTTATCAAAGCATATATTCCAACTCCGAGATGCTTGCACCAGTCCATAGATGGATCACTGGAGCTTGCTCAATTTGTTAGCACCTTTAGGATCGACAAAACCTTCTGGTTGCATTATATACAACTCTTCTTTAAGAAATCCATTAAGGAATGCAGTTTTGACATCCATTTGCCAGATTTCATAAAATGCGGCAACTGCTAACATGATTCGGACATACTTTTAAGCATCGATACGAGTGAGAAAATATCATTGTAGTCAACACCTTGAACTTGTTGAAAACATTTTGCGACAATTCGAGCTTTGTAGATAGTAACACTACAATCAGCGTCCGTCTTCCTCTTGAAGATCCATTTATTCTCAATGACTCAGCGATCATCGGGCAAGTCAATCAAAGTCCATACTTTGTTCTCATACATGAATCCCATCTCAGATTTCATGGCCTCAAGCCATTTTGCGGAATCTGGGGTCATCATCGCTTCCTCATAGTTCGTAGGTTCGTCATGGTCTAGTAACATGACTTCCAGAACAGGATTACCATACGACTCTGGTGCGGACCATACTCTGGTTGACCTACGAGGTTCGGTAGTAACTTGATCTGAAGTTTCATGATCATCATCATTAGCTTCCTCACTAATTGGTGTAGGAATCACTGGAACTGATTTCTGTGATGAACTACTTTCCAATTCGGGAGAAGGTACAATTACCACATCAAGTTCTACTTTCCTCCCACTCACTTCTTTCGAGAGAAACTCCTTCTCTAGAAAGGATCCATTCTTAGCAACGAATGTCTTGCCTTCGGATCTGTGATAGAAGGTGTACCCAACAGTTTCTTTTTGGGTATCCTATGAAGATGCACTACTCTGATTTGGGTTCGAGCTTATCGGTTTGAAGCTTTTTCACATAAGCATCGCAGCCCCAAACTTTAAGAAACGACAACTTAGGTTTCTTGCCAATCCACCATTCATAAGGTGTCGTCTCAACGGATTTAGATGGTGCCCTATTTAACGTGAATGCAGCTGTCTCTAAAGCATAACCCCAAAATGATAGTGGTAAATCAGTAAGAGACATCATAGATCGCACCATATCTAATAAAGTACGGTTATGATGTTCGGACACACCATTATGTTGTGGTGTTCCAGGTGGCGTGATTTGCAAAACTATTCCACATTGTTCTAAATGAAGACCAAACTCATAACTCAAATATTCACCTCCACGATCAGATCGTAGAAACCTTATTTTCTTGTTACGATGATTTTCTACTTCACTCTGAAATTCTTTGAACTTTCAAATGTTTCAGACTTATATTTCATCAAGCAGATATACCCATATCTGCTCAAATCATCTGTGAAGGTCAAAAAATAACGATACCGCCACGAGCATCAACACTCATTGGACCGCATACATCAGTATGTATTATTTCCAACAAGTCTGTTGCTTGCTCCATTGTTCCGGAGAATGGAGTCTTAGTCATCTTGCCCATGAGGCATGGTTCGCAAGCATCAAGTGATTCCAAAAGTCCATCAGCATGGAGTTTCTTCATGCGCTTTACACCAATTTGACCTAAACGACAGTGCCACATATAAGTTGCACTATCATTATTAACTTTGCATCTCTTGGCTTCAATATTATGAATATGTGTATCACTATGATCGTGATTCAATAAACCATTTATATTGAGTGTATGACCATAGAAGGTTTTATTCATGTAAATAGAACAACAATTATTCTTTGACTTAAATGAATAACCGTATTGCAATAAACATGATCCAATCATATTTATGCTCAACGCAAACACCAAATAACATTTATTTTAGGTTCAACACTAATCCCAAAGGTAAAGGGAGTGTGCGAGGGTGATCTTATCAACCTTGGAATCACTTCCAACTCACATCGTCACCTCACCCTTAACTAGTCTCTATTTATTTTGCAACTCCCGTTTCGAGTTACTACTTCTTAGCAATTGAACTAGTATCAAACACTGAGGGGTTGCTATAAACACTAGTAAAGTACACATCATTAACATGTATATCAAATATACCTTTGTTCACTTTGCCATCCTTCTTATCCGCCAAGTATCTAGGGTAGTTCCACTTCCAGTGACCATTTCCTTTGCAGTAGAAGCACTCGGTTTCAGGCTTGGGTCTAGCTTTGGGCTTCTTCATGGGAATGGCAACTTGCTTTCCATTCTTCTTGAAGTTCCCTTTCTGTCCCTCGCCCTTTTACTTGAAACTAGTGGTCTTGTCAACCATCAACACTTGATGCTTTTCTTGATTTCTACCTTCGCTGATTTCAGAATCGCGAAGAGCTCCGGAATCATTTTCGTCATCCCTCGCATATTATAGTTCATCACGAAGTTCCAGTAACTTGGTGATAGCGACTAGAGAACTCTGCCAATCACTATCTTATCTGGAAGATTAACTCCCACTTGATTCAAGTGATTGTAGAACTCAGACATTCTGAGCACAGGCTCATTGGTTGAGCTATTCTCCTCCATCTTGTAGGCAAAAATACTTGTCAGAGGTCTCATACCTCTCGACTCGGGCATGAGTCTGAAATACCAATTTCAACTCTTGGAACATCTTATATGCTCCATGGCATTTTAAAACATTTTTGAAGTCCCGCTTCTAAGCCGTAAAGCATGGTGCACTAAACTATCAAGTAGTCATCATACCGAGCTTGTCAAACGTTCATAACGTCTGCATCTGCTCCTGCAATAAGTCTGTCACCTACCGGTGCATCAAGGACATAATACTTCTGTGCAGCAATGAGGATAATCCTCAGATCATAGAGATAGTCCGCATCATTGCTACTAACATCTTTCAACATATTTTTCTCTAGGAACATATCAAAAATAAACGGGGAGCTACATCGCAAGCTATTGATCTACAACATAATCATGCAAAATACTATCAGGTACTAAGTTCATGACAAATTAAAGTTCAATTAATCATATTACTTAAGAACTCCCACTTAGATAGACATCCCTCTAATAATCTAAGTGATCACGTGATCCATATCAACTAAACCATGTCCGATCATCACGTGAGATGGAGTAGTTTTCAATGGTGAACATCACTATGTTGATCATATCTACTATATGATTCACGCTCGACCTTTCGGTCTCAGTGTTCTGAGGCCATATCTGCATATGCTAGGCTCGTCAAGTTTAACCTGAGTATTCCGCGTGTGCAAATCTGGCTTGCACCCGTTGTATGCAAACGTAGAGCTTATCACACCCGATCATGACATGGTGTCTCGGCACGACGAACTGTAGCAATGGTGCATACTCAGGGAGAACACTTATACCTTGAAATTTAGTGAGAGATCATCTTATAATGCTACCGCCGAACTAAGCAAAATAAGATGCATAAAGGATAAACATCACATGCAATCAATATAAGTGATATGATACGGCCATCATCATCTTGTGCCTTTGATCTCCATCTCCAAAGCACCGTTATGATCACCATCGTCACCGGCTTGACACCTTGATCTTCATCGAAGCATATTAGTCGTCTCACCAACTATTGCTGCTACGACTATCACTACCACTTAGTGATAAAGTAAAACAATTACATGGCGATTGCATTTCATACAATAAAGTGACAACCATATGGCTCCTGCCAATTGTCGATAACCGTGTTACAAAACATGATCATGTCATACAATAAAATTTAGCATCATGTCTTGACCATATCACATCACAACATGCCCTGCAAAAACAAGTTAGACATCCTCTACTTTGCTGTTGCAAGTTTTACGTGGCTGCTACGGGCTGAGCAAGAACTGTTCTTACCTACACATCAAAAACCACAACGCGGTATAGTGATTGCTTTTTGATCTTCAGAAAGAACCCTGTTCATTGAATCCGATTCAACTAAAGTTGGAGAAGCTGACACCCACCATCCACCTGTGTGCGAAGCACGTCGGTAGAACTAGTCTCGCGTAAGAGTACGCGTAATGTCGGTCTGAGCCACTTCATCCAACAATACCGCTGAATCAAGAATCAACTAGTGACGGCAAGCAATATGTATATGCCCACGCCCACAACTCCTTTGTGTTCTACTCGTGCATATAACATCTACGCATAGACCTGGCTCGGATGCCACTGTTGGGGAACACAATAATTTCAAAAAAGTTCCTACGCACATGCAAGATCTATCTAGGTGATGCATAGCAACAAGAGGGGAAGAGTGTTGTCCATGTACCCTCGTAGACCGTAAGCGGAAGCGTTATGACAACGCGGTTGATGTAGTCGAACATCTTCACGATCCGACCGATCCCAGCACCAAAGGTACGGCACCTCCGCAATCTACACACGTTCAGCTCGGTGACGTCCCACGAACTCTAGATCAAGCTGAGGTCGAGGGAGAGTTTCGTCAGCACGACGGTGTGATGACAGTGATGATGAAGCTACCGAGACAAGGCTTCGCCTAAGCACCACAACGATATGACAGAGGTGGATTATCATGGAGGGGGGCACCACACATGGCTAAGACAATTGTCAACTTGTGTGTCTATGGGGTGCCCCCTCCCCCGTATGTAAAGGAGTGGAGGAGGGGGAGGGGCCGTCCCTCTATGGCGCTCCCAAGGGAGTCCTACTCCCACCGGGAGTAGGATTCCCCCCCCCCCTTACCTAGTTGGATTAGGAGAGGAAGGAAGGGGGAGAGAGGAGGAAAGGAAAGGGGGGCACCCAATTCGGATTGGGCTTGGGGGGCGCCCCCTCCTAGGCTCCCTTCTCCTCTCTCCCACTATGGCCCAATAAGGCCCATATACTTCCCGGGGGGATCCGGTAACCTCCCGGTACACCGGTATATGCCTGAACTCACCCGGAACCATTCCGATGTCCAAACATAGTCATCCAATATATCGATCTTTATGTATCGACCATTTTGAGACTCCTCGTCATGTCTGTGGTCATATCCGGGACTCTGAACAACCTTCGATACATCAAAACACATAAACTCATAATACCGATCTTCACCGAACGTTAAGCGTGCGGACCCTACGGGTTCGAGAACTATGTAGATATGACCGAGACTCATCTCTGGTCAATAACCAATAGCGGAACCTGGATACTCATATTGGTTCCTACATATTATACGAAGATCTTTATTGGTCAAGCCGCATAACATCATATGTTGTTCCCTTTGTCATCGGTATGTTACTTGCCCGAGATTCGATCGTTGGTATCATCATACCTAGTTCAATCTCATTACCGGCAAGTCTCTTTACTCGTTCCGTAATGCTACATTGATGACCCACAAGTATAGGGGGTCTATCGTAGTCCTTTCGATAAGTAAGAGTTTCGAACCCAACGAGGAGCAGAAGGAAATGATAAGCGGTTTTCAGCAAGGTATTCTCTGCAAGCACTGAAATTATCGGTAACAAATAGTTTTGTGATAAGGAAATTGGTAACGAGTAGCAAGTAGTAAAAGTAAATGAGGTGCAGAGAGATGGCCCAATCCTTTTTGTAGCAAAGGACAAGCCTGGGCAAACTCTTATATGATGTAAAGCGCTCCCGAGGACACATGGGAATTATCGTCAAGCTAGTTTTCATCACGATCATATGATTCGCGTTCGATACTTTGATAATCTGATATGTGGGTGGACCGGTGCTTGGGTGCTGTCCTTACTTGGACAAGCATCCCGCTTATGATTAACCCCTATTGCAAGCATCCGCAACTACAACAGAAGTATTAAGGTAAACCTAACCATAGCATGAAACATATGAATCCAAATCAGCCCCTTACGAAGCAACGCATAAACTAGGGTTTAATCTTCTGTCACTCTAGCAACCCATCATCTACTTATTACTTCCCAATGCCTCCCTCTAGGCCGAAACAATGGTGAAGTGTCATGTATTCGACGTTCACATGACACCACTAGAGGGATGACAACATACATCTCATCAAATATCGAATGAATACCAAATTCACATGACTACTAATAGCAAGACTTCTCCCATGTCCTCAGGAACAAACGTAACTACTCACAAAGCATATTCATGTTCGTAATCAAAGGGGTATTAATATGCATAATGGATTTGAACATATAATCTTCCACCAAGTAAACCAACTAGCATCAACTACAAGGAGTAATCAACACTACTAGCAACCCATAGGTACCAGTCTGAGGTTTGGATACAAAGATTGGATACAAGAGATGAACTAGGGTTTGAGATGAGATGGTGCTGGTGAAGATGTTGATGAAGATTGACCCCCTCCCGATGAGAGGATCGTTGGTGATGACGATGGTGATGATTTCCCCCTCCCGGAGGGAAGTTTCCTCGGCAGAACAGCTCCGCCAGAGCCCTGGATTGGTTCCGCCAAGGTTCCGCCTCGTGGCGGCGGAGTCTCGTCCCGAAAGCTTGCTTATGATTTTTTCCTCGACGGAAGACTCCATATAGCAAAAGATGGGCATCGGAGGGCCACCAGGGGGCCCACGAGGCAGGGGGCGCGCCCCCACCCTTGTGGCTGGTAGGTGGCCCCCCTCTGTTACTTCTTGCGCTCAGTATTTTTTATATATTCTGGAAATAACTTCCGTGAAGTTTCAGGACTTTTGGAGCTGTGCAGAATAGGTCTCTAATATTTTCTCCTTTTCCAGCCCAGAATCCTAGCTGCCGGCATTCTCCCTCTTTATGTAAATCTTGTAAAATAAGAGAGAATAGGCATAAGTATTGTGACATAATGTGTAATAACATCCCATAATGCAATAAATATCGATATAAAAGCATGATGCAAAATGGACGTATCAACTCCCCCAAGCTTAGACCTCGATCGCTTGTCCTCAAGCAAAAGCCGAAATTGAAAAATATGTCCACATGTTTAGAGATAGAGGTGTCGATAAAAATAAAATACAGACATGGGGGCATCATGATCATTCTTAGAATAACAACATATATATATATATTGTCATATGATCTCCTATGCTAAAGTAACAATTCAATCACAATTTCAAGTATGAATCATAAACTTCATTGGGAACCAACAAACTCTAATCTCAGTCATTGAGGCAATTGCAATTTATCATAACATAGGAAAGAGTCAATATAAGAGCTTTTCAGCAAGTCCACATACTCAACCATCTTTTAGTCTTTCACAATTGCTAACACTCACGCAATATTTATGGGTATGAAGTCTTAATCGGACACAGAGAAAGATAGGGGCTTATAGTTTTGCCTCCCAACATTTTACCTCAAGGGTAATGTCAACAATAATAGTTCATGAAGACTCACATCCAATTAGCTATATATATCAGGATCTTTCCAACACATTGTGCTTGCCAAAGGATAAAATGTAAAAAGGAAAGGCGAAGATCACCATGACTCTTATGTAAGGTAGAATATAAAAGTAAAAGATAGGCCCTTCGTAGAGGGAAGCAGAGGTTGTCATGCGCTTTTATGGTTGGATGCACGAAATCTTAATGCAAAAGAACGTCACTTTATGTTGCCACTTGTGATATGGACCTTTATTATGCAGTCCGTCACTTTTATTTCTTCCATATCACAAGATCATATAAAGCTTATTTTCTCCGGACTAATAAGTCATACATATTTAGAGAGCAATTTTTATTGCTTGCACCGATGACAACTTACTTGAAGGATCTTACTCAATCCATAGGTAGGTATGGTGGACTCTCAAGGCAAAAATGGGTTTAGGGATATTTGGAAGCACAAGTAGTATCTCTACTTGGTGCAAAGAAATTGGCTAGCAAGAGAGGGAAAGGCAAGCTCAACATTTTGGATGATCCATGACAATATAATTTATCTCAGATGTAAGAAAACATAACACATTATGTTGTCTTCCTTTTCCAACGTCAACTCTTAGCATGTCATACTTTAATGAATGCTCACAATCACAAAAGATGTCCAAGATAGTATATTTATATGTGAACCTCTCTTTCTTTATTACTTCCTATTCATTGCAACAATGACCAAAACTATGTTTGTCAACTCTCAATAACTTTTATTCATCATACTCTTTATATGTGAGCTCATTACTTTCCATAAGATCCATACGATCTCTTTGTTTCTTTTTATTTCTTCTCGTTTATTTTATTTAATTCCCTCAAGATCATAGCAAAATAATCAAGCCCTTGACTCAACACTAATCTTTATTATATATAGCTCACGGACTCGATTACATAGAAGGATCATAAAGCAAAACTCACAACTAGATCATACTAAAACTTTATTCTACTAGATCAAGATATTACCAAAAGGATCGAACTTAAGAAAGACGGTAGAGATAAAAGCGATGGTGATATGATACTGGGGCACTCCCCCAAGCTTGACAGTTGCCAAGGGGAGTGCCCATACCAGATACTCAGTTCTTCTTTGTTGGTGAAGAAGGTGGAGCTGTTGATGATGTAGGCTTGTCGTCCCTCTTCCAAGGCATAGGCTCACCATCATAGAAGGCTGATCGAGTCTCCTGAATCCTCAAATCTGCAGCCAAACTCATCCTCTTAAATCTATATTCATACTCACGGTTTTGATTTTGCAGGTCATAGATCTGGGCTTGGAGGTGCTCGATTTTCTCATGAAGCTTGAAGATGGCCTCCCCAATGTCCTTGACGTCCAGCTTGTGGTTGTTGGTGAACTCCGTGATCATAATGTGATTGGAGTCGAGTCCACGCTCCACCATCTCCTGACACTTGAAAACTTGTTGCTCCAATGCCTCGAGCCTTGCCTCCGTGCTTCCGGTCCTCCTCGGTCCCTCAGCATCACGGATGTGCAACAACCCCTCACGCATCTCATTGGTTTGAGGGTGTTGCAGCACCTCCGCGAGGTAGGGGCTGATGACCTTCTCGAAGAACTTGTCCTTGGGGGAGCTTGAAGACGACATGATGACCTAGATCTGTTAGAAAAACAGCTCGAAACAAAGACAAGAGATATTTGCATGATACGGTGGTCAAAACCTTCGGGAGATTATATAATGAATTTTTACCGACCAAAAGAAGTATCGTGCAAGAAAACAGAGTATGGAGAGCACACGAGGTGCCCACGAGGCAGGGGGCGCGCCCAGGGGGGTAGGGTGCGCCTCCCACCCTCGTGGAATCCTCGTGTCCTTCCCGGACTGCTTCTTATTTTCCTATTTTTCTAAATATTCCAAAACGGAGAAAAATTGCCATTAGAACTGTTTTGGAGTCGGTTTACTTACCATACCATGTACCTATTCCTTTTCGGAGTCTGAAACGTTCCGGAAGTGTCCCTTATGTATTCCTCCGGGATTACAGTTTCAATAACATTAGTTTCAACATTTATGGGATTACCTGAGATATAATGTTTAATTCTTTGACCGTTCACCACCCTCGGATTTGTGCCTTCAAAGTTGTTGATTTTTATGGCACCGAAATGATAGACCTCCTCGATAACGTAAGGACCTTCCCATTTAGAGAGAAGTTTGCCTGCAAAAAATCTTAAACGAGAGTTGTATAGCAATACATAATCACCTACATTAAACTCATGCTTTTGTATCCTTTTGTCATGCCATCTTTTAACTTTTTCTTTAAACAGCTTGGCATTTTCATAAGCCTGGGTTCTCCATTCATCAAGTGAGCCAATGTCAAATAACCTCCTCTCACCGGCAAGTTTGAAATCATAGTTGAGCTCTTTGATAGCCCAATATGCCTTATGTTCTAATTCAAGAGGTAAGTGGCCTGCTTTACGATAAACCATTTTATACGGAGACATACCCATAGGATTTTTATATGCAGTTCTATAGGCCCATAATGCATCATTAAGAGGTAAGTGGTCTGCTTTATGATAAACCATTTTATACGGAGACATACCCATAGGATTTTTATATGCAGTTCTATAGGCCCATAGTTGAGCTCTTTGATAGCCCAATATGCCTTATGTTCTAATTTAAGAGGTAAGTGGCCTGCTTTACGATAAACCATTTTATACGGAGACATACCCATAGGATTTTTATATGCTACTCCAAACCTCAGGAAAATAACTTCTTTAAGCATCATAATAGAGGTGTTATGATCAGCACTACTAGTTGGAATAGCTTCTACCCACTTAGTAACGTAATCAACAACAACTAGGATATGTGTATACCCATTAGAGGAAGGAAAATGTCCCATATAATCAAAGCCCCAAACATCAAATGGTTCAATAACAAGTGAATAATTCATATGCATTTCTTGACGTCTACTAATATTACCAATTCTTTGACATTCATCACAAGATAAGACAAACTTACGGGCATCCTTGAAGAGAGTAGGCCAATAAAAACCAGATTGCAATACCTTATGTGTAGTTCTATCCCCAGCATGGTGTCCTCCATAAGCCTCGGAGTGACACTTGTGTAGGATATGTTCCTGTTCATGCTCAGGTACACAATGTCTAATAATACCATCAACTCCTGATACGTCTCCAACGTATCTATAATTTTTGATTGCTCCATGCTATATTATCTACTGTTTTGGACATTATTGGGCTCTATTATCCACTTTTATATTATTTTTGGGACTAACCTATTAACCGGAGGCCCAACCCAGAATTGTTGTTTTTTGCCTGTTTTAGGGTTTCGAAGAAAAGGAATATCAAACAGAGTCCAAACGGAATGAAACCTTCGGGAACGTGATTTTCTTAACGAAGAAGACCCAGGAGACTTGGGCCCTACATCAAGACACAAAAGAGGAGGCCACGAGGTTGGGGGCGCACCTACCCCCCAGGCGCACCCTCCACCCTCGTGGGCCCCCTGTTGCTCCACCGATGTACTCCTTCCTCCTATATATACCCACGTACCCGCAAACGATCAAATACAGAGCCAAAACCCTAATTCCACCACTGCAACTTTCTGTATCCACGAGATCCCATCTTGGGGCCTGTACCGGAGCTCCGCCGGAGGGGGTATCCATCACGGAGGGCTTCTACATCAACACCATAGCCCCTCCGATGAAGTGTGAGTAGTTTACCTCAGACCTACGGGTCCATAGTTAGTAGCTAGATGGCTTCTTCTCTCTTTTTGGATCTCAATACAATGTCTCCCCCTCTCTTGTGGAGATCTATTCGACGTAATCTTCTTTTTGCGGTGTGTTTGTTGAGACCGATGAATTGTGAGTTTATGATCAAGTCTATTTATGAACAATATTTGAATCTTCTCTGAATTCTTTAATGTATGATTGGTTATCTTTGCAAGTCTCTTCGAATTATCAGTTTGGTTTGGCCTACTAGATTGATCTTTCTTGCAATGGGAGAAGTGCTTAGCTTTGGGTTCAATCTTGCGGTGTCCTTTCCCAGTGATAGTAGGGGCAGCAAGGCACGTATTGTATTGTTGCCATCGAGGATAACAAGATGGGGTTTTCATCATATTGCATGAGTTTATCCCTCTACATCATGTCATCTTGCTTAAGGCGTTACCCTGTTTTCATTAACTTAATACTCTAGATGCTTGCTGGATAGCGGTCGATGAGTGGAGTAATAGTAGTAGATGCAGGTAGGAGTCGGTCTACTTGTCTCGGACGTGATGCCTATATACATGATCATACCTAGATATTCTCATAACTATGCTCAATTCTGTCAATTGCTCAACAGTAATTTGTTCACCCACCGTAGAATACTTATGCTCTCGAGAGAAGCCACTAGTGAAACCTATGGCCCCCGGGTCTATCTTCATCATATTAATCTACCAATACTTAGTTATTTCCTTTTGCTTTTACTTTGCTTTTATTTTACTTTGCATCTTTATCATAAAAATACCAAAAATATTATCTTATCATATCTATCAAGATCTCACTCTCGTAAGTGGCCGTGTAGGGATTGACAAACCCTTAACACGTTGGTTGCGAGGATTTATTTGTTTTGTGCAGGTACGAGGGACTCGCGCATAGCCTCCTACTGGATTGATACCTTGGTTCTCAAAAACTAAGGGAAATACTTACGCTACTTTGCTGCATCATCCCTTCCTCTTCGAGGAAAACCAACGCAGTGCTCAAGAGATAGCAAGAAGGATTTCTGGCGCCGTTGCCGGGGAGGTCTACGCAAAAAGTCAATATACCAAGTACCCATCACATACCCTTATCTCCCGCATTACATTATTTGCCATTTGCCTCTCGTTTTCCTCTCCCCCACTTCACCCTTGCCGTTTTATTCGCCCTTTCTCTCCATCCTCCTTCTATTTCCCATTTGCTTCTTTTTGCCCACTTGCTTTTTGTTTGCTTGTGTGTTAGTTTGCTTGCTTGTCACGATGTCTCTACCTAAATTTGGTGACCTTCACCTTAAAAGGTTAGAAGAGATCGAAAGCAATGTCTGGAGTTTTATGGTTTTGCAATTTGAACATAATAGTTTCTTCAGAAACGAGCTTAAGGAACAGAAAAGTTTTATGAGTTTTATGAATAAAGAGCTTGATGATATGTCTAAAGAATTCGATGGTTTAAGATCCCAACTTGCTCATCTTGAGAAATTGACTGCTGAAATTTTGGATAGGCATGCTACCTTAGTTAATAGGATGGACGCTAAACCGGATTGCTATGAAAATAAAGATGAAGATCTAAAAGTTATTGATGTGTCCCCTATTAAATCTTTGTTGTGCAATATGAATCTTGATAATAATGGGACTGAATATGATCCACCTTTACCTAGAAGGTGTTCCAAGAATTCGGAGTTTTTAGATCTTGATGCTAAAATTGATAAAAGTGGGATTGAAGAAATTAAAACCCTAGATGTTGCTAAACCCACTATTTTGGATTTCAAGGAATTTAATTATGAAAATTGCTCTTTGATTGATTGTATTTCCTTGTTGCAATCCGTGCTAAATTCTCCTCACGCTTATAGTTAAAATAAAGCGTTTACTAAGCATATCGTTGATGCCTTGATGCAATCTTATGAAGAAAAACTTGAATTGGAAGTTTCTATCCCTAGAAAACTTTATGATGAGTGGGAACCAACTATTAAAATTAAAATTAAAGATCATGAATGCTATACTTTATGTGATTTGGGTGCTAGTGTTTCCACGATTCCAAAGACTTTGTGTGATTTGTTAGGTTTCCGTTATTTTGATGATTGCTCCCTAAACTTGCACCTTGCGGATTCCACTATTAAGAAACCTATGGGAAGAATTAATGATATTCTTATTGTTTCAAATATGAATTATGTGCCCGTAGATTTTATTGTTCTTGACATAGATTGCAATCCTTCATGTCCTATTATTCTTGGTAGACCTTTCCTTAGAACGATTGGTGCAATTATTGATATGAAGGAAGGAAATATTAGATTCCAACTTACGTTAAGGAAAGGCATGGGACACTTTCCTAGAAAGAAAATTAAATTACCTTATGAATCTATTATGAGAGCCACTTATGGATTGCTTACCAAAGATGGCAATACCTATATCTATCCTTGCTTGTTATGCCTAGCTAGGGGCGTTAAACGATAGCGCTTGTTGGGAGGCAACCCAATTTTATTTTTATACCTTGCTTTTTACTCCTGTTTAGTAATAAATAATTTATCTATCCTCTGTTTTGTTTGTGTTTTTTGTGTTTAATTAGTGTTTGTACCAAGTAGAACCGTTGGGAAGACTTGGGGAAAGTCTTGTTAAACTTGCTGTAAAAAACAGAAACTTTAGCGCTCACGAGAACTGCTTTAATTTTTATTTGGAAAGTGATATTTACTTAATTATTTTTTCAGATGATTAATAGATAAATTCCTCACGTCCAGCAATTTATTTTAGAATTTTTGGGGTTCCAGATCTTGCGCTAGCTACAGATTACTACAGACTGTTCTGTTTTTGACAGATTCTGTTTTTCGTGTGTTGTTTGCTTATTTTGATGAATCTATGGCTAGTAAAATAGTTTATAAACCATAGAGAAGTTGGAATAAAGTAGGTTTAACACCAATATAAATAAAGAATGAGTTCATTACAGTACCTTGAAGTGGTCTTTTGTTTTCTTTCGCTAACGGAGCTCACGAGATTTTCTACTTTGAGTTTTGTGTTGTGAAGTTTTCAAGTTTTGGGTAAAGATTTGATGGATTATGGAACAAGGAGTGGCAAGAGCCTAAGCTTGGGGATGCCCATGGCACCCCCAAGATAATCTAAGGACACCTAAAAGCCAAAGCTTGGGGATGCCCCGGAAGGCATCCCCTCTTTCGTCTACTTCTATCGGTAACTTTACTTGGAGCTATATTTTTATTCACCACATGATATGTGTTTTGCTTGGAGCGTCTTGTATGATTTGAGTCTTTTCTTTTTATTTTACCACAATCATCCTTGCTGTACACACCTTTTGATAGAGCCATACATGATTTGGAATTTGTTAGAATACTCTATGTGCTTCACTTAAATCATTTGAGTTATATAGTTTTGCTCTAGTACTTCACTTATATCTTTTAGAGCATGGTGGTGGATTTGTTTTATAGAAACTATTGATCTCTCATGCTTCACTTAAATTATTTTGAGAGTCTTAAATAGCATGGTAATTTTCTTAAATAATCCTAATATGCTTGGAATTCAAGAATAATAAAAGAACTTCTTTATGAGTGTGTTGAATGCTATGAGAAGTTTGATGCTTGATAATTGTTTTGAGATATGAAGATGGTGATATTAGAGTTATGCTAGTTGAGTAGTTGTGAATTTTAGAAATACTTGTGTTAAAGTTTGTGATTCCTGTAGCATGCACGTATGGTGAACCGTTATGTGATAAAGTCGGAGCATGATTTATTTTTTGATTGTCCTCCTTATGAGTGGCGGTCGGGGACGAGCGATGGTCTTTTCCTACCAATCTATCCCCCAAGGAGCATGCACGTATAACTTTGCTTTGATAACTTGTAGATTTTTGCAATAAGTATATGAGTTCTTTATGACTAATGTTGAGTCCATGAATTATACGCACTCTCACCCTTCCACCATTGCTAGCCTCTATAGTACCGTGCAACTGTAACATCCCAAAATTCTAAATTTTGGAATGTTATAATAAATAAATAGATAGATTTGATTGATTGTTTGATTGATTGACTGAAAGTGAGTGAATTTGAAAATTTTGAAAGTTAAATGAGAGGGAATAAAAGGACTTTCCCAAACTTTCATTTTGCATTTTGATCTCCTTGATTTCAAATTCTTTTCATCACAAAACCCTGGAGAGAAGATGACATGACTTCTTCCATTTCTTAAATGACAAGGGTTTTCGAAAACATTTGAATTTCATTTGAAAATATTTCCAATTCTGAAACTTTATGCAACTCAATGATTTTCACGAGAGAAGATAAAATGACTTCTTCAAATTATATGAAATATGAGTTGGGAGTTTACAAGGATCAAATTTAAAGTCCTTTTGGAAATTATTTTCAATTCGGAGCTATTTGGGTTTTATTCAAATTAATTTTCTCCAAAAATAAACTATACGAAAAATAGGGTAACATGATTCCCTACAATAGAAAATTGGGGAAAAATTAATTTGAAATCATTTTGGTATTTTTAAAATGATTTTAGTGGGTTTTATTGTATGAGTAGCACTGTTTGAATTATCTGGATTTTTGTAGATTTTATTTAAAGTTATAAAAATGTTCACATTGTAGAAAATTGTTTTCTGAAGATTTTGATATATTATATGCCTATAGTATTTTCATTTATTTAAGGTTTTCATTTTTTCCTTTACGCTGTTTTTATTAAAAAAAAGCTTCTTCCCCGACTGGGCCGGCCCAGCCAACCGGGCCAGGCCACGGCCCATCCCAACCGTGCCGTCCCCGACCTCCGGTCGGAGATCGGCTGCTGCACGCCAGCGCTGCCGTGCTCCGCACGGGCTCCCGCCGCCGCCTCTGCCTGCCCCCTCGCCCACGCCTCCCCTCCCCTCCTATAAAGGGCGCCGCCCCGGCCCCGTTCCTCTCCTTTTCGCGTCATGCCGCCGTTGCACATCTCGTCGTCGCCGCCGACTTTGCTGCCGCCGACGCTGCTCCGCGCTTCGCCTCGCCGCCATCGCATCGCGCCGCTGCCCGCGCCGCCCTCTGCCGCATCCGCCGCTCGCTGCCTCCCCTCGCCACTCACCTGCGCCGCCGCCCATGTCTCGCCCCGTCGCCGGAACTGCCACCGACATCGCCAGATCTCGCCGCCGCCATGGTAACCACCCCGCCCTAATCTCGGCCGTCGGATCTCGATCCAACGGATCCGACTCCGTTCGTTTTCTTTCCTATCTGGTGCACTGTTTGTCCGATAAGCCCTTGGTGGCGAACGTTCATTAAATAGCCTTTTTGTTTTATTTTATTTCGGCCAGGGACCTATCTGTGATGATTTCTTTTACAGATTAGTCCCTCTGCTTCAAACGTCTACAACTTTTCGCTCATTTATCCAAATCCAACGAAACCAACGCTCACGTCTTCATTACGATCTCCTCTATCCAGTAAAACAAATTAAATATGTTTTTGAAAGTTTTAAAATTTGAATTATATTAGATTTGTATTCAAACTTTGTTTGATCGTAACTTGAGTTTCGTAACTCTATTTCAGTTGATTCTTTTTGCAAATCGAAGCTCTTGACCTAAACTTTCTGATAAAGCCAAATTCACATAATTTTGGTACTGTTAGAAAAATTTTTATGTTGCAAGAGTTATTTGCTTAGTTTTGATGTTTTCTGAATCGTCTTCTTCGATCTTTCCGATCTTTTGAGTGATTGCTTATGTGTGGTTACTATTGCTTGCTTACGATAGATTGACCGGAGTGTGACGAGTAGAACTATCAAGAGTTATGAGTGCGATTCATCTTCATCAAAAGTACAGGCAAGTTCACACTTTGATCATATCCCCTTTCATTCCCAGTTTTTATGCATTAGTTTCACCCTCAAACTTTGCATGGTTAGGAATTTATAACATGTGGGTTGGGAAGTAGTTGATGAGGTAGATCCTATTGCCCTGTTACATTCAAACCCTTGGGAGTTACTTCTACATTTTCTTATGCCATGCTATGCTTGTAGACGTGGATTGGGTTTGAGTGTATCCATTACAGATGTGAGAATGTTAATTAATGGTTCAACTTAAGGTGGCAAATTTAATACACATCTGGGTGGATTGAGGCACCTGGGTATTCCATCGATTGCATGTCATTTTTCTTTATGGACCGCCACCCAGGCTCCAAGGGATCATGAGATTATTCATACTAGAAACTTCCGTGTGCAGCCACAAGCTACTATGGGCTCTAGCATAGTTGATTAAGTCGTGCGAACTCTTACAGTGGTAGACTAGCAGATGTAGGGGAAAGTAGGTGTAACGATCTACCCGATCGTAAGGTGCTAGCGCTTCTGAAAGACTATGTCTCGGTCATCCGTTTCTCAAACACCATGTAGTGCGAGAATCCCAACGGAGGAGATCGAGTCTTGTGGGGAAAAGTGCACAAACCTCTGCAGAGTGTACAAACTAATCATGGTTAGCCGTGTCCCCGGTTATGGACATCTTGAGTATCTGGTTCTTGGATTATCATATTGATCTCAACACGTTACTTAAATAATTTTTTGGGTTATTGATGTTAATTTGGGATTGAGTTGGAGGAACCTTCTCAATATTATCAACCAACTTTGTAGTTAAATAAAATATATTCCTTTTAAGTAGGGAAAAATTGGCTTTTCGCAAAAACATTATAACCATAGAGCTTTTCCACCAGCCATATATGCATGTAGTGATAGCTATTATTCATCATTATCCTATGGTGTGAATTGCCAGTACATTCAATGTACTGACCCTTTGTGGCTGCAACGTCTCATGTTGCAGGACTTCTTACGACGAGTAAGTGAAACATTAGGGTTACGATTTCTACACTCAACTTTGCCATTGGTGTTGATGGGAATCCACAACCTTTGTTACTTCCGCTATATGGATTGAGGTAATAGTATTTACGTTATTTTATACATGTGGTTTACCTCTGTTACAAATCCTCGAGTACTATGTGTGCCAGCATACTGATCTAGGGATGACACTTAAGCACAGAGACTTGACCGTCTGAGGTCGGGTCGCTACAGCAACTTCCGCCGGTACCATAAACCCACCATATACCTTCCTCAAAACAGCCACCATACCTACCTATCATGGCATTTCCATAGCCATTCCGAGATATATTGTCATGCAACTTCCATCATCATCATATACATGACTTGAGCATTCATTGTCATATTGCTTAGCATGATCATGTAGTTGACATCGTATTTGTGGCAAAGCCACCATTCATAATTCTTTCATACGTGTCACTCTTGATTCATTGCATATCCCGGTACACCGCCGGAGGCATTCATATAGAGTCATATTTTGTTCTAAGTATCGAGTTGTAATTGTTGAGTTGTAAGAAAAATAAAAGTGTGATGATCATCATTATTACAGCATTGTCCCAGTGAGGAAAGGATGATGGAGACTATGATTCCCCCACAAGTTGGGATGAGACTCCGGACAAAAAAATGAGAGAAAAAGAGAGAAGGGACAATGTTACTATCCTTTTACCACACTTGTGCTTTAAAGTAGCACCATGATATTCATGATAGAGAGTCTCCTATGTTATCACTTTCAAATACTAGTGGGAATTTTTCATTATAGAACTTGGCTTGTATATTCCAATGATGGGCTTCCTCAAAATGCCCTAGGTCTTCATGAGCAAGCAAGTTGGATGCACACCCACTTAGTTTCTTTTGTTGAGCTTTCATATACTTATAACTCTAGTGCATCCGTTGCATGGCAATCCCTACTCACTCACATTGATATCTATTGATGGGCATCTCCATAGCCCGTTTATATGCCTAGTTGATGTGAGACTATCTTCTCCCTTTTTTCTTCTCCACAACCACCATTCTATTCCACTTATAGTGTTATATCCATGGCTCACGCTCATGTATTGCGTGAAGATTGAAAAAGTTTGAGAACACCAAAAGTATGAAACAATTGCTTGGCTTATTATCGGGGTTGTGCATGATTTAAATATTTTGTGTGGTGAAGATGGAGCATAGCCAGACTATATGATTTTGTAGGGATAACTTTCTTTGGCCATGTTATTTTGAGAAGACATGATTGCTTTGTTAGTATGCTTGAAGTATTATTATTATTTTTATATCAATATTAAACCTTTATCTTGAATCTTCCGGATCTAAATATTCATACCACAATTAAGAAGAATTACATAAAAATTATGCCAAGTAGCACTCTGCATCAAAAATTCTGTTTTTATCATTTACCTACTCGAGGACGAGCAGGAATTAAGCTTGGGGATGCTTGATACGTCTCCAACGTATCTATAATTTTTGATTGCTCCATGCTATATTATCTACTATTTCGGACATTATTGGGCTTTATTATCCACTTTTATATTATTTTTGGGACTAACCTATTAACCGGAGGCCCAGCCCAGAATTGTTTTTTTTTTTGCCTGTTTTAGGGTTTCGAAGAAAAGGAATATCAAACGGAGTCCAAACGAAATGAAACCTTCGAGAATGTGATTTTCTGAATGAACAAGATCCAGGAGACTTGGACCCTACATCAAGACACAAAAGAGGAGGCCACGAGGTAGGGGGCGCGCCTACCCCCCAGGCGCGCCCTCCACCCTCGTGGGCCCCCTGTTGCTCCACCGACGTACTCCTTCCTCCTATATATACCTATGTACCCCCAAACGATCAGATACGGAGCCAAAACCCTAATTCCACCGCCGCAACTTTCTATATCCATGAGATCCCATCTTGGGGATTGTTTTGGAGCTCCGCCGGAGGGGGTATCCATCATGGAGGGCTTCTACATCAACACCATAGCCCCTCCGATGAAGTGTGAGTAGTTTACCTCAGACCTACGGGTCCATAGTTAGTAGCTAGATGGCTTCTTCTCTCTTTTTGAATCTCAATACAATGTTCTCCCCCTCTCTTGTGGAGATCTATTCGATGTAATCTTCTTTTTGCGGTGTGTTTGTTGAGATCGATGAATTGTGGGTTTATGATCAAGTCTATCTATGAACAATATTTGAATCTTCTCTAAATTCTTTTATGTATGATTGGTTATCTTTGCAAGTCTCTTCGAATTATCAGTTTGGTTTGGCCTACTAGATTGATCTTTCTTGCAATGGGAGAAGTGCTTAGCTTTGGGTTCAATCTTGCGGTGTCCTTTCCCAGTGACAGTAGGTGCAGCAAGGCACGTATTGTATTGTTGCCATCGAGGATAACAAGATGGGGTTTTCATCATATTGCATGAGTGTATCCCTCTACATCATGTCATCTTGCTTAAGGCGTTACTCTGTTTTCATTAACTTAATACTCTAGATGCATGCTGGATAGCGGTCGACGAGTGGAGTAATAGTAGTAGATGCAGGCAGGAGTCATTCTACTTGTCTTGGACGTGATGCATGTTGCTAACTCTTGAGCAGTGCGTTGGTTTTCCCCGAAGAGGAAGGGATGATGCAGCAAAGTAGCGTAAGTATTTCCCTCGGTTTTTGAGAGCCAAGGCATCAATCCACTAGGAGGCTATGCGTGAGTCTCTCGTACCTGCACAAAACAAATAAATCCTTGCAACCAATGCAAATAGGGGTTGTCAATCCCTATGAGGCCACTTACGAGAGTGAGATCTGATAGATATGATAAAGATAATATTTTTGGTATTTTTATGATAAAGATGCAAAGTAAAATAAAGGCAAAGTAAATAGCAAAGTAGTACGAGAACAATATGATAAAGATAGACCCGGGGGGCATAGGTTTCACTAGTGGCTTCTCCCATGCATCTAGAGCAATTGACAGAATAACGCCCGGGGGGTGAACAAATTACTGTTGAGCAATTGACAGAATTGAGCATAGTTATGAGAATATCTAGGCATGATCATGTATATAGGCATCACGTCCGAGACAAGTAGACTGACTCCTGCCTGGATCTACTACTATTACTCCACTCATTGACCGCTATCCAGCATGCATCTAGAGTATTAAGTTAAAAACAGAGTAACGCCTTAAGCAAGATGACATGATGTATTGGGATAGACTCATGCAATATGAAGAAAACCCCATCTTGTTATCCTCGATGGCAACAATACAATACGTGCCTTGCTGCCCTTACTGTCACCGGGAAAGGACACCGCAAGATTGAACCCAAAGCTAAGCACTTCTCCCATTGCAAGAAAGACCAATCTAGTAGGCCAAACCAAACTGATAATTCAAAGAGACTTGCAAAGATAACCAATCATACATAAAAGAATTCGGAGAAGATTCAAATATTGTTCATAGATAGTCTTGATCATAAACCCACAATTCATCGTTCTCAACAAACACACCGCAAATAGAAGATTACATCGAATAGATCTCCACAAGAGAGGGGGAGAACATTGTATTGAGATCCAAAAAGAGAGAAGAAGCCATCTAGCTACTAACTATGGACCCGTAGGTCTGAGGTAAAATACTCATACTTCATCGGAGGGGGCTATGGTGTTGATGTAGAAGCCCTCCGTGATCGATGCCCCCTCTGGCGGAGCTCCGGAACAGGCCCCAAGATGGGATCTCGTGGATACAGGAAGTTACGGCGGTGGAATTAGGGTTTTGGCTCCTGCTCTGATCGTTTGGGGGTACGTGGATATATATAGGAGGAAGAAGTATGTCGGTGGAGCAACAGGGGGCCCATGAGGGTGGGGGCGCGCCTGGTAGGGTAGGGGGCGCCCCCTACCTCGTGGCCTCCTGTTACATGCCTTGGCGTAGGGTCCAAGTCTCCCGGGTCTTATCTGTTGAGAAAATCACGTTCCCGAAGGTTTCATTCCATTTGGACTCCGTTTGATATTCCTTTCTTCGAAACCCTAAAACAGGCAAAAAATAGCAATTCTGGATTGGGCCTCCGGTTAATAGGTTAGTCCCAAAAATAATATAAAAGTGGATAATAAAGCCCAATAATGTCTAAAACAGTAGATATAGCATGGAGCAATCAAAAATTATAGATACGTTGGAGACGTATCACGTGTATACATGATCATACCTAGATATTCTCATAACTATGCTCAATTCTTTCAATTGCTCAACAGTAATTTGTTCACCCACCGTAGAATACTTATGCTCTCGAGAGAAGCCACTAGTGAAACCTCTGGACCCCCTGTCTATCTTCATCATATTAATCTACCAATACTTAGTTATTTCCTTTTGCTTTTACTTTGCTTTTATTTTACTTTGCATCTTTATCATAAAAACACCAAAAATATTATCTTATCATATCTATCAAGATCTCACTCTCGTAAGTGGCCGTGTAGGGATTGACAAACCCTTACCACGTTGGTTGCGAGGATTTATTTGTTTTGTGCAGGTACGAGGGACTCGCGCGTACCCTCCTACTGGATTGATACCTTGGTTCTCAAAAACTGAGGGAAATACTTACGCTACTTTGCTGCATCATCCCTTCCTCTTCGGGGAAAACCAACGCAGTGCTCAAGAGGTAGCAACTCCTTCTTTATAAAGATGTGGGTCATCCCAAAAGTAATGTCTCAAATCATAGAAGAACTTTTTCTTTTGCTGGTATGTGAAACTAGGTGGTATAAGTTTAGCAACAATATAATTAGCATAATCAGCATACCATGGAGGAGTTCGAGAAGCATTTATGACATTTGATTGTTCATCAGGAAAGCTATCATCAATAGTTAGTGGGTTATCAAGAACATTTTCTAACCTAGACAAGTTGTCTGCAATGGGGTTCTCAGCTCCCTTTCTATCAATAATATGCAAATCAAATTCTTGTAGCAAGAGAACCCATCTAATAAGTCTAGGTTTAGCATCTTTCTTTTCCATAAGGTATTTAATAGCAGCATGATTAGTGTGAATAGTTACTTTAGAATCAACAATATAAGGTCTGAACTTATCACAAGCAAAAACAACTGCTAAGAATTCCTTTTCAGTGGTAGCATAATTTCTCTGGGAATTGTCTAGAGTTTTACTAGCATATTGAATAACATTTAATTTCTTATCAACTCTTTGCCCTAGAACAGCACCTACAGCATAATCACTAGCATCACACATAATTTCAAAGGGTAAATTCCAATCAGGTGGCTGAACAATAGGTGCAGAAATCAATGCTTCCTTAAGTATTTCAAATGCTTCTACACAATCATCATCAAAGACAAAAGGAATATCTTTTTGTAATAGATTAGTCAGAGGCCGAGAAATTTTTGAGAAGTCCTTAATGAACCTCCTATAAAAACCGGCATGACCGAGGAAGCTTCTTATACCTTTAATGTCCTTGGGACATGGCATCTTTTCAGTAGCATCAACTTTAGCTTTATCAACTTCAATGCCTCTTTCAGAAATTTTATGCCCCAAGACAATACCTTCATTAACCATAAAGTGGCATTTCTCCCAATTTAGAACAAGATTAGTTTCTTCACATCTCTGCAAAACTCGATCAAGGTTTGCTTAAGCAATCATCAAAAGAGGATCCATAAACGGAGAAATCGTCCATGAAAACCTCACATATCTTTTCACAAAAGTCAGAGGATATAGCCATCATGCATCTTTGGAAGGTAGCGGGTGCATTACATAAACCAAATGTAACATCCCAATTTTCCTAAATAAGGATGTTATTAGATCATTCATATGCATATCATATTTTTATTGCATTATTTGTCTTTCTGCAATATTCGAATCATTATGCAACTAAAGGCAATTTATTGGAGCGGAGATAACATGACTTCTCCCCTGTTTTAAAAGGTTCATAATGTGCAGAATATTATTTCCAGTTCATCTGATGTGTTCTGGTATTTTTATTAATCTCAAAAATATTTTATTTGTGTGTTATTTTACTGTTTGTGTGGTCTATTGCATAAAAATTATTTTCAAAACTGCATTAGAGTGGAAACTAGTTGTTCCTGTAGTTTATATTAGGTGTATATATTTTACTGTGTGTCTACGTATTTTTTTTATTTAGTTTTTATCCTGTTGCTTTATTTTTAGTTCTTTTTACTTCTGTTGTTTTGTAAAGAAAAAAGGAAAAACTCAGCGCGCAGCGCAGAGCACTACGCGGCCCAGCTAGCCACGCGGCCCAGCACTGCGGCCCACCTAACCCCGCACCTGACCCGCACCCAACCGCACCGCTACACCCGACCAGCATCGCCCCTCGCCTCCCGTTGCTGACCAGCGGGGCCCACACCGCCCCACTCTTCTTCCCCGAGTCGGCCGCACGCGCAGCCGCACACACGCATCCGAGCGCAAGCCTAAGTCGAACTCGAGCACCGGGCCACCCCGCGCACGCCCGAGATGTCTAGGGCGAGCCCACGCCCTCGAGGAACCCCCGAACCCCTGCCTCGTTCTTCCTCGTTGTCGCACGCATCGGTTAGGGTGAAACCGATCTCACCCGGAGCTCCACCGTCTGCCGCCGTTCGCCGGGTGGTTGCACCACTGTAATAGCCGACCGAGCTTCACCTCCTACACCCTTCGATTTCCCTCTCAACGGCGCACCCGCTTGACATCTCCTTGTTGCCGGACACGCAGCATAGGGAGAGGAACGAGCTGACCCACCGCCACTGGAGCATCCGTGGTTCACGTTGCCGCCGCCGCCTACTGAGGGAGCTTCGCCGCCGTCCGACACCACCACCGCCTCCGCCACTCACAGTCGCACCCGCCCGTACCATCGTCTTCGCCGGAGACCCACTGGAGAGCCGCCACCGCCGACGCTCGAGCCGCCGCCGTCGTTTAACGATGTTTTGGGTGAGCACACGTGCCTGGTCAAATCGAAAATCGCACGTGGCGCTCGCTACAGGAGTTCGCTACAGAGTTGCTACAGTTTAGATGTTTTCTGTTGCTTTTTATTTTATCTTCAGATTTCAACTCTAACTTCAACTAGCTATATCTTTTATTCTATAAATCCAATTTAGGTAATTCTTTTTCCTATGCACTCACAAAAATCAGCACATTATCACAATACCAAAATCTCACATGTTTGCACAATTCAAATTTGAATTCGTTTGAATTCAAATTAAACCTTCCGGAGGCCGTATCTTTCAAACCGCTTATCGAATTCGAGTGATTCTTTTTGCCTTGTGATCATAGTGCAATTTAGGTGTTGTTATGCTGCTGTTGTTGAGTTTTAAAAATGGTTTTCTTGCTGTTGGTTTTGTTTTTGGTTCTATTCGTGTTCCGGTGATTGATTTGTTGTTTTGTGTGAAACGTGTAGATTGTCCAGAGTGCGACGCAAGCTATTGTCGGGAGTGTGACCTTTTGAACCAGAACCAAGGCAAGTTACATGTTGATCATCCCTTACAGATTGTTTTCTATGCATGTATTTATATCACACTATGATGTATAGGATTATTATATTATTTTTCTATATTGTTGAGCTATCTCCCGTCACTGCAGATCGTGGTAGTTTTAGTTGCTATGCTATGTAGACGGGGATTGGTTCGTGTATTCATTGAGCTTATGTGAGGATTATATATATAATAATTTGAGTAGTAACTCGGGATTTAATTCACCTCTGGGCAGAATTGGTATTGGTTGGGTGGTCTCAAGAACATCATGGTTTATACCCTCTGAATGTAAGTGGACGGCCGCCTAGGCTCAAAAAGATGAGACAGACTTAGTGACTAGTAGCTTCCATGTGCGACCACTGGCTAAATGGGCTCTGGCTTAGTTGATCAGTTGTGGAACCCTTACCTGGATGTGCCAGCAGATGTAGATATAATAGTTGGGATGGGCCTCTTGTTGGGACTTGGGGACTGCTTCTGAAAGACTTCCTCTCAATCTTCGGGTTGGGTCCAGTGGGTAAAGCGTACTAAACTCTGCAGAGTATTAAAAACTAATCATGATTAGCCATGTCCCCGGTTATGGGAAACTTTGAGTGACTATGCCATTACAGTTGTTGGATGATCTTGACAAATGCGACACTTAATAATATTTGTGGGAAAACTTAATAAAGGGTAGGTTGGAGTTGATTTTGCCAACTCAACCTTGTGTATTTACTTGTAGTAATAAAGAACTAAATTAAAAATTTGACTATTAGGTAGTTGTTAGGATAAAATTAGCTTTCTGCAAAAAGAAACCCTCAAGCCTTCCTTTGTTGTACTATGCATATACATGTAGGTCTGCTTTATTATTACTCCTATGTAACTTGCCAATACATTCCAAGTATTGACCTATATGGCTGTAACGTCTCATGTTGCAGGATATTCTGACGAAGAGTAAGGTACTGTTAGGGTCGCGAGTCTGCACTCAGCATCGCCAGTGGGCTATGATGGGAGTCATCGTTATTTTCTGCTACTTTCCGCCGTTTGATTGAATAAAGCTAGCCAAGTGCTATGCAGATTGTTTTATTTTATATATTCTGGATCATATGATGTAATAAATGATGCTCTTGCTATTCTGGTATTCATCTATACTGTGTGTGCTAGCGAGTTCGATCCAGGGACTAGCACGATAAGCACAGAGACTCAAATCCTTCGAGGTTTGGTCATTACACCAAAAGGCATACTTCTATAAGAAAAAGTACCGAAAGGGCAAGTAAAAGTGGTCTTTGATTGATCATCAGCTGACACAGGTATTTGAGAGAAGCCAGAGTAACCATCTAGAAAGCAAAAATGTGTATGATTGGATAATCTTTCTAGCATTTGATCAATAAAAGGTAAGGGGTAATGATCTTTTTTAGTAGCCTTATTTAAATTGCAGAAATCAATTACCATCCTATAGCCTGTAATAATTCTTTGCAGAATCAATTCATCTTTATCATTAGGGACAACAGTAATACCTCCCTTCTTAGGGACACAATGAACATGACTTACCCACTGACTATCAACAATGGGATAAATTATACCTGCCTCAAGGAGCTTTAATATTTCTTTTCTCACCACTTCTTTTATCTTAGGATTCAGCCATCGTTGATGATCAATAACTGGTTTGGCGTTTTCCTCCAAATTTATTATGTGTTGACATAGAGTAGGACTAATGCCCTTAAGATCATCAAGAGTATATCCAATAGCAGCACGGTGCTTCTTCAGAGTTTTCAATAATTTCTCTTCCTCCTTCTCCGAAAGGTTAGCACTAATAATAACAGGATATATTTTCTTTTCATCAAGATAAGCATATTTAAGAGTATCAGGTAATGGTTTAAGCTCAAACACGGGATCACCCTTGGGTGGAGGAGGATCAACGGGCAAGTTGTGTTTCAAAATAGGTCCCTGTTTAAAGAATACTTCATGTATTTCCCTTCTTTCATGCATGAACATATCATTTTCATGGTCTAGCAAATATTGTTCTAATGGATCAGCAGGAGGCACGGCAATAGAAGCAAGACCAATAATTTCATCTTTACTAGGCAATTCTTTATCATGGGGTTGTCTATGAAATTTAGAAAAATTAAACTCATGAGACATATCATCCAAACCAATAGTAACAACATCTTTCTTGCAATCTATCTTAGCATTAACAGTGTTCAAGAAGGGTCTACCAAATATAATGGGAAAAAGCTATCTTGAGTGGAACCAAGAACAAGAAAATCAGCAGGATATTTAGCCTTCCCACACAAGACTTCAACGTCTCTAACAATCCCAATTGGTGAAATAGTATCTCTATTAGCAAGCTTAATGGTAACATCAATACCTTCTAACTTAGCTGGTGCAATATCATGCATAACTTCTTTGTATAAGGAAATAGGTATTACACTGGCACTAGCACCCATATCACATAAGCCATGATAACAATGACCTCCTATTTTAACAGAAATAATAGGCATGCCTACCACAGGTCTATGTTTATCTTTAGCACCAGGTTTAGCAATTCTAGCAGTCTCATCACATAAATAAATAACATGCCCATCGATATTATCAGCCAGGAAATCTTTAACAATAGCAATATCAGGTTCAACTTTAACTTGCTCAGGAGGTGTAGAAGTTCTAATATTACTTTTACGAACCAAAGTTGAAGCTTTAGCATGATGCTTTATTCTAATAGGGAAAGGTGGTTTCTCAACATAAGTAGTGGGAACAATAGGATCATTATAAGTGATAGTCTTTTCTTCAATTTTAATAGGTGCAACTACTTTTACTTCAATGGGAGGATTATATTTAAACCACTTCTCGCTGGGGAGATCAATATGAGTAGCAAAAGATTCACAAAAAGAAGCTACTATCTCAGAGTCAAGTCCATATTTAGTGCTAAATTTACGGAAAACATCGGTATCCATAAAAGATTTAACACAATCAAACTTAGGTGTTATACCTGACTCTTTACCTTTGTCGAGATCCCAATCTTCAGAGTTGCGTTTAATTCTCTCCAATAAATTCCATTTGTATTCAATAGTCTTCATCATAAAGGAGGCAGTACAAGAAATATCGAGCATGGAGTGATTGTTGTCAGAAAGCCGAGCATAAAATTTTTGAATAATCATTTCTCTTGAGAGCTCATGATTGGGGCATGAATATAACATTGACTTAAGCCTCCCCCAAGCTTGAGCGATGCTTTCTCCTTCGCGAGGCCAAAAATTATATATATAATTACGATCACGATGAACAAGACGCATAGGATAATGCTACCTCTTGAGCACTGCGTTGGTTTTCCCTTGAAGAGGAAATGATGATGCAGCAAAGTAGCGTAAGTATTTCCCTCAGTTTTCGAGAACCAATGTATCAATCCAGTAGGAGGCTACACGCGAGTCCCTCGCACCTGCACAAAACAAATAAATCCTCGCAACCAACGCGATAAGGGGTTGTCAATCCCTACATGGTCACTTACGAGAGTGAGATCTGATAGATATGATAAGATAATATTTTTGGTATTTTTATGATAAACATGCAAAGTAAAATAAAAGGCAATGAAAATAACTAAGTAATGGAAGATTAATATGATGAAGATAGACCCGGGGGCCATAGGTTTCACTAGTGGCTTCTCTCAAGAGCATAGGTATTTTAAAGTGGGTGAACAAATTACTGTTGAGCAATTGACAGAATTGAGCATAGTTATGAGAATATCTAGGTATGATCATGTATATAAGCATCACGTCCAAGACAAGTAGACCGACTCCTGCCTGCATCTACTACTATTACTCCACACATCGACCGCTATCCAGCATGCATCTAGAGTATTAGGTTCATAAGAACAGAGTAACACATTAAGCAAGATGACATGATATAGATGGATAAACTCATGCAATATGATAAAAACCCCATCTTGTTATCCTCGATGGCAACAATACAATACGTGCCTTGCTGCCCCTACTGTCACTGGGAAAGGACACCGCAAGATTGAACCCAAAGCTAAGCACTTCTCCCATTGCAAGAAAGATCAATCTAGTAGGCCAAACCAAACTGATAATTCGAAGAGACTTGCAAAGATAACCAATCATACATAAAAGAATTCAGAGAAGATTCAAATATTGATCATAGATAGACTTGATCATAAACCCACAATTCATCGGTCTCGACAAACACACCGCAAAAAGAAGATTACATCGAATAGATCTCCACAAGAGAGGGGGAGAACATTGTATTGAGATCCAAAAAGAGAGAAGAAGCCACCTAGCTACTAACTATGGACCCGTAGGTCTGAGGTAAACTACTCACACTTCATCGGAGGGGCTGTGGTGTTGATGTAGAAGCCCTCCATGATGGATACCCCCTCCGGCGGAGCTTCGGGACAGGCCCCAAGATGGGATCTGATCGTTTGGGGATACGTAGGTATATATAGGAGGAAGAAGTACGTCGGTGGAGCAACAGGGGGCCCACGAGGGTGGAGAGCGCGCCCCCCTACCTCGTGGCCTCCCTGTTGGTTGCTTGACGTAGGGTCCAAGTCTCCTGGATCTTGTTCGTTCCAAAAAAATCACGTTCCCGAAGGTTTCATTCCGTTTGGACTCCGTTTGATATTCCTTTTCTTTGAAACCCTAAAATAGGCAAAAAAACAGCAATTCTGGGCTGGGCCTCCGGTTAATAGGTTAGTCCCAAAAATAATATAAAAGTATGATAAAGCCCAATAATGTCCAAAACAGTAGATAATATAGCATGGAGCAATCAAAAATTATAGATACGTTGGAGACATATCAAGCATCCCCAAGCTTAATTCCTGCTCGTCCTCGAGTTGGTAAATGATAAAAATAGAATTTTTGATGTGGAATGCTACTAGGCATAATTTCAATGTAATTCTTCTTAATTGTGGCATGAATATTCAGATCCGAAAGATTCAAGATAAAAGTTTAATATTGACATAGAAATAATAATACTTCAAGCATACTAACTAAGCAATTATGTCTTCTCAAAATAACATGGCCAAAGAAAGTTCATCCCTACAAAATCATATAGTTTAGTCATGCTCCATTTTCATCACACAAGAATGCTCTCATCATGCACAACCCCGATGACAAGCCAAGCAATTGTTTCATACTTTAGTAATCTCAAACTTTATAAACCTTCATGTAATACATGAGCGCGAGCCATGGACATAGCACTATGGGTGGAATAGAGTATAATGATGGGGGTTATGTGGAGAAGACAAAAAGGAGAAAGTCTCACATCAACGAGGCTAATCAATGAGCTATGGATATGCTCATCGATTGATGTTAATGCAAGGAGTAGGGATTGCCATGCAATGGGTGCACTAGAGCTATAAATGTATGAAAGCTCAACAAAAGAAACTAGTGGGTGTGCATCCAACTTGCTTGCTCACGAAGACCTAGGGCACTTGAGGAGTCCCATTGTTGGAATATACAAGCCAAGTTCTATAATGAAAAATTCCCACTAGTATATGAAAATGAAAAACAAGAGACTCTCTATCATGAAGATCATGGTGCTACTTTGAAGCACAAGTGTGGAAAAAGGATAGTAGAATTGCCCCTTTTTATTTCTTTTTTTTTGGGCCTTCATTTTTTTATTTGGCCTTTCTCTTTTTTTATTGGGAAAATGCTCTATTAAATGATGATCATCACACTTCTATTTATGTACAACTCAATGATTACAACTCGATACTAGAATAAGGTATGACTCTATATGAATGCCTCCGGCAGTGTACTGGGATATGCAATGAATCAAGTGTGACATGTATGAAAAACTATGAACGGTGGCTTTGCCACAAATACGATGTCAACTACACGATCATGCAAAGCAATATGACAATGATGAACGTGTCATGATAAACAGGATGGTGGAAAGTTGCATGGCAATATATCTCGGAATGGCTATGGAAATGCCATAATAGGTAGGTATGGTGGCTGTTTTGAGGAAGATATAAGGAGGTTTATGTGTGAAAGAGCGTATCATATCATGGGGTTTGGATGCACCGGTGAAGTTTACACCAACTCTCAATGTGAGAAAGGGCAATGCACGGTACCGAAGAGGCTAGCAATGATGGAAGGGTGAGAGTGCGTATAATCCATGGACTCCAACATTAGTCATAAAGAACTCACGTACTTATTGCAAAAATCTACAAGTCATCAAAAACCAAGCACTACGTGCATGCTCCTAGGGGGATAGATTGGTAGGAAAAGACCATCGCTCATCCCCGACCGCCACTCATAAGGAGGACAATCAAAGAACACCTCATGTTTCAAATTTGTTACATAATGTTTACCATACATGCATGCTACGGGACTTGCAAACTTCAACACAAGTATTTCTCAATTTCACAACTACTCAACTAGCACAACTTTAATATCACTACCTCCATATCTCAAAACAATCATCAAACATCAAACTTCTCTTAGTATTCAACACACTCATAAGAGAATTTTATTATTAATCTTGTATACCTAGCATATTAGGATTATCTAAGAAAATTACCATGCTATTTAAGACTCTCAAAATAATCTAAGTGAAGCATGAGAGATCAATAGTTTCTATAAAACAAATCCACCACCGTGCTCTACAAGATATAAGTGAAGTACTAGAGCAGAACTATATAACTCAAAAGATATAAGTGAAGCACATAGATTATTCTAATAATTTCCGAATCATGTGTGTTTCTCTCAAAATGTGGGTACAGCAAAGATGATTGTGGTAAACTAAAAGGCAAAGACTCAAATCATACAAGACGCTCCAAGCAAAACACATATCACGTGGTGAATAAAAATATAGCTCCAAGTAAAGTTACCGATAGAAGTAGACGAAAGAGGGGATGCCTTCCGGGGCATCCCCAAGCTTTGGCTTTTAGGTGTCCTTAGATTATCTTGGGGGTTCGATGGGCATCCCCAAGCTTAGGATCTTGCCACTCCTTGTTCCATAATCCATGAAATCTTTACCCAAAACTTGAAAACTTCACAACACAAAACTTAAAGTAGAAAATCTCGTGAGCTCCGTTAGCCAAAGAAAACAAAAGACCACTTCAAGGTACTGTAATGAACTCATTCTTTATTTATATTGGTGTTAGACCTACTGTATTCCAACCTTTTTATGGTTTATGAACTATTTTACTAGCCATAGATTCATCAAAATAAGCAAACAACACACGAAAAACAGAATCTGTCAAAAACAGAACAGTCTGTAGTAACCTGTAGCTAGCGCAAGATCTGAACCCCAAAAAATCTAAAATAAATTTCTGGACGTGAGGAATTTATCTATTAATCATCTTCAAAAAGAATTAACTAAATAGCACTTTCCAAATAAAAATGGCAGCAGTTCTCGTGAGCGCTAAAGTTTCTGTTTTTTACAGCAAGATTAACAAGACTTTCCCCAAGTCTTCCCAACAGTTCTACTTGGCACAAACACTAATTAAACACAAAAAACACAACCAAAACAGAGTCTAGATAAATTATTTATTACTAAACATGATCAAAAAGCAAGGAATAAAAATAAAATTGGGTTGCCTCCCAACAAGCGCTATCGTTTAACGCCCCTAGCTAGGCATAAAAAGCAAGGATAGATCTAGGTATTGCCATCTTTGGTTGGTAATTCTTCAATGAGGCATCTACCGTATTTAGGAATTTCTTTCTTTTTATTGATTATCAAACTTTTAGGCACAAGATCGAAAAAATCATTAGCAGCAAATGGTTCCTTAATAATAGCAAAAAGATTAGGATGAACACTTATAGATTTGAGATCCGCAGTTTCTTTGCTAGAGGATTCACCTATATTTTTAGGAACATACATAAGCTTGGCAATTTTAGTCGGAGGACTTGGAGTATTCTTTATGGAAGAAAAAGCGGTTCCCAAGTTGGTAATGATACCCTCAAGTTTATCGATTCTAGTGGAATCATGATTTATTCTTTCATTAACTATAGGTTCCTTCTCTTTAATATTTTTCAAAGTTACTCCTACTTTAGATCCATATTGGGTAATTTGGTTATGGATCTTTTTATCGAAATTTTCAATTAACTCAATGATAGCAACTTTATTTTCAATAATTCCAAGTTTTTGCATTACATGCTCCAAAGTTAACATAGTTCCATTAACCAAAAGAGGTGGTGAGCCAAACAAATCTATCATAGCATTGTAAGAATCAAAAGTGTGGCTACCCAAGAAGTTACCTCCGGTAATGGTATCAAGGATATATCTGTGCCAAGGAGTAACGCCTACATAAAAATTGCGAAGAAGAACAGAAGTAGATTGCTTCCTGGTAGATCTATTTTGAGCATTGCAAATTCTATACCAAGTGTCTTTTAGATTTTCTCTCTCCCTTTGCTTAAAATTTAGAACTTCATTCTCGGGAGACAACGGAGAAGATAGAGGACTCGCCATAACGACAAGCAAACAGGGAATGGGCAAAAAGAGGCAAATAGAGAAAGAGAGGGAGGATAGAGAGAGAGAGAGAGGGCGAATAAAATGACAAGGGTGAAGTGGGGCAGAGGAAAACGAGAGGCAAATGGCAAATAATGTAATGCGGGAGATAAGGGTTTGTGATGGGTACTTGGTATGTTTGACTTTTCCTTAGACCTCACTGGCAACGGCGCCAGAAATCCTTCTTGCTACCTCTTGAGCACTGCGTTGGTTTTCCCTTGAAGAGGAAAGGGTGATGCAGCAAAGTAGCGTAAGTATTTCCCTCAGTTTTTGAGAACCAAGGTATCAATCCAGTAGGAGGCTACGCGCGAGTCCCTTGCACCTGCACAAAACAAATAAATCCTCACAACCAACGCGATAAGGGGTTGTCAATACCTACACAGTCACTTACGAGAGTGAGATCTGATAGATATGATAAGATAATATTTTTGGTATTTTTATGATAAAGATGCAAAGTAAAATAAAAGACAATGAAAATAACTAAGTAATGGAAGATTAATATGATGAAGATAGACCCGGGGGGCATATGTTTCACTAGTGGCTTCTACCAAGAGCATAGGTATTTTAAGGTGGGTGAACAAATTACTGTTGAGCAATTGATAGAATTGAGCATAGTTATGAGAATATCTAGGTATGATCATGCATATAAGCATCACGTCCGAGACAAGTAGACCGACTCCTGCCTGCATCTACTACTATTACTCCACACATCGACCGCTATCCAGCATGCATCTAGAGTATTAAGTTCATAAGAACAGAATAACGCCTTAAGCAAGATGACATGATGTAGAGGGATAAACTCATGCAATATGATAAAAAAAACCATCTTGTTATCCTCGATGGCAACAATACAATACGTGCCTTGCTGCCCCTACTGTCACTGGGAAAGGACACCGAAAGATTGAACCCAAAGCTAAGCACTTCTCCCATTACAAGAAAGATCAATCTAATAGGCCAAAGCAAACTGATAATTCGAAGAGACTTGCAAAGATAACCAATCATACATAAAAGAATTCAGAGAAGATTCAAATATTGTTCATAGATAAACTTGATCATAAACCCACAATTCATCGGTCTCAACAAACACACCGCAAAAGAAGATTACATCGAATAGATCTCCACAAGAGAGGGGGAGAACTTTGTATTGAGATCCAAAAAGAGAGAAGAAGCCATCTAGCTAATAACTATGGACCCATAGGTCTGAGGTAAACTACGTACACTTCATCGGAGAGGCTATGGTGTTGATGTAGAAGCCCTCCGTGATCGATGCCCCCTCCGGTGGAGCTCCGAAACAGGCCCCGCGATGGGATCTCGTGGATACAGAAAGTTACGACAGTGGAATTAGGGTTTTGGCTCCGTATCTGATCATTTGGGGTATGTAGGTATATATAGGAGGAAGAAGTACGTTGGTGGAGCAATAGGGGGCCCACGAGGGTGGAGGGCGCGCCTGGGGGGTAGGCGCGCCCCCTACCTCGTGGCCTCCCTGTTGGTTGCTTGATGTAGGGTCCAAGTCTCCTGGATCTTGTTCGTTCCAAAAATCACGTTCCCGAAGGTTTCATTCTGTTTGGACTCTGTTTGATATTCCTTTTCTTCGAAACCATAAAACAGGCAAAAACAACAATTCTGGGCTGGGCCTCCGGTTAATAGGTTAGTCCTAAAAATAATATAAAAGAGTATAATAAAGCCCAATAATGTCAAACCAGTAGATAATATAGCATGGAGCAATCATAAATTATAGATACGTTGGAGACATATTAGATAAACTTCTGATGAAATTCCAATTTCAATCGCTTATAGTCCCATGATCCCATATCATCACATAGCCTATACCATATCAATGCATCTCCCTTCAAAGATAAAGGGAAGACCTTCTTCTTGATAACATCATCGGGCATATCTGCAAGCTTAAATAATCCACAAACTTCATCTACATAGGTTAAGTGTAAGTCGGGATGCAATGTTCCATCTCCTGCAAAAGGATTAGCTAGCAGTTTCTCTATCATACCCGAAGGAATTTTGAAGTAAACATTTTCATTTTCACTAGGTCCAGTAGGTTGAGGAGCAACTATTTGCTCTACTGGTCAGGGTGAAGATACTCCGAACAAGCCCCTCAAAGGATTACTTTCCATAGTAATAAGTGACAGT
The DNA here is from genome assembly GCF_018294505.1 of Triticum aestivum. Classification (NCBI taxonomy): domain Eukaryota; kingdom Viridiplantae; phylum Streptophyta; class Magnoliopsida; order Poales; family Poaceae; genus Triticum; species Triticum aestivum. The sequence goes on from NC_057797.1 coordinate 683,655,285, forward strand.
AAATTTCAGCACACCATATAAATTTTTCCTTACCAAATTCCACCTACCAAAGGCGCTTTGATGACCCACAAGTATAGGGGATCTATCGTAGTCCTTTCGATAAGTAAGAGTGTCGAACCAAACGAGGAGCAGAAGGAAATGATAAGCGGTTTCCAGCAAGGTATTCTCTGCAAGTACTGAAATAAGTGGTAACAGATAGTTTTGTGATAAGATAATTTGTAACGAGCAACAAGTAACAAAAGTAAATAAGGTGCAGCAAGGTGGCCCAATCCTTTTTGTAGCAAAGGACAAGCTTGGACAAACTCTTATATGATGTAAAGCTTTCCTGAGGACACATGGGAATATTGTCAAGCTAGTTTTCATCACGCTCATATGATTCGCGTTCGGTACTTTGATAATTTGGTATGTGGGTGGACCGGTGCTTGGGTGCTGCCCTTACTTGGACAAACATCCCACTTATGATTAACCTCTATTGCAAGCATTCACAAATACAACAAAAGTATTAAGGTAAACCTAACCATAGCATGAAACATATGGATCCAAATCAGCCCCTTATGAAGCAATGCATAAACTAGGGTTTAAGCTTTTGTCACTCTAGCAACCCATCATCTACTTATTACTTCCCAATGCCTTCCTCTAGGCCCAAACATGGTGAAGTGTCATGTAGTCGATGTTCACATAACACCACTAGAGGGGAGACAACATACATCTCATCAAAATATCAAAAGAATACCAAATTCACATGACTACTAATAGCAAGACTTCTCTCATGTCCTCAGGAACAAAAGTAACTACTCACAAAGCATAAACATGTTCATAATCAGAGGGGTATTAATGTGCATATAGGATCTGAACATATGATCTTCCACCAATTAAACCAACTAGCATCAATTACAAGGAGTAATTAACACTATTAGCAACCTACTAGCACCAATCCCGGACTTGGAGACAAGAATTGGATACAAGAGATGAACTAGGGGTTTGAGATGAGATGGTCCTGATGAATATGTTGATGGAGATTGCCCTCTCCCGATGAGAGGAGCGTTGGTGATGACGATGGCGATGATTTCCCCCTCGGGGAGGGAAGTTTCCCCGGCAGAACAGCCCTGCCAGAACCCTAGATTGGCTCCGCCAAGGTTCTGCCTCGTGGCGGCGGAGTTTCGTCCGAGAAGATGGCTTATGATTTTTTTCCCATTGAAAGAGTCCATATAGCAGAAGATGGTCACCGGAGGGCCACTAGGGGGCCCACGAGGTAGGGGGCGCGCCCCCACCCTCGTGGGCAGGGTGTGGCCCCCCTGGTGAAGTTCTTGCGCTCAATGTTTTTTATATATTTAGAAAACATCATCCGTGAAGTTTCAGGACTTTTGGAGCTGTGCAGAATAGGACTCTAATATTTGCTCCTTTTCCAGCCAGAATCCCAGCTGTCGGCATTCTCCCTCTTTATGTAAACCTTGTAAAATAAGAGAGAATAGGCATAAGTATTATGACATAATGTGTAATAACAGCCCATAATGCAATAAATATTGATATAAAAGCATGATGCAAAATGGACGTATCAACTCCCCCAAGCTTAGACCTCGCTTGTCCTCAAGCGAAAAGCCGAAATCGAAAAATATGCCACATGTTTAGAGATGAAGGTGTCGATAAAAATAAAATACGGACATGAGGGCATCATGATTATTCTTAGAGCAACAACTTATATAATTCTTGTCATATGATATCTTATGCTAGAGTAATAATTCAATCACAATATCAAGTATGAATCGTAAACTTCATTCAAAACTAACAAACTATAATCTCGGTCATTAAGGCAATTGCAATTTATCATAACATAGGAAAGAGTCAATGTATAAGAGCTTTTTAGCAAGTCCACATACTCAACTATCATATAGTCTTTCACAATTGCTGACACTCACGCAATACTTATGGGTATGGAGTTTTAATCGGACATGGAGAAAGATAGGGGCTTATAGTTTTACCTCCCAACGTTTTACCTCAAGGGTAATGTCAACAGTAATAGTTCATGAAAACCCACATCCAATTAGCCATATATACCGGGATCTTTCCAACATATTGTGCTTGCCAAAGGATAAAATGTAAAAAGGAAGATCACCATGACTCTTTCGCAGAGGGAAGCAGAGGTTGTCATGCGCTTTTATGGTTGGATGCACAAAATCCTAATGTGAAAGAACACCACTTTATATTGCCACTTGTGATATGGACCTTTATTATGCAGGCTGTCGCTTTTATTACTTCCATATCACACGATCGTATAAAGCTTATTTCTACCACAACAATCAATCATACATATTTAGAGAGCAATTTTTATTGCTTGCACCGATCACAACTTACTTGATGGGTCTTACTCAATCCATGGGTAGGTATGGTGGACTCTCATGGCAAAACTGGTTTAAGGGTATTTGGAAGCACAAGTAGTATCTCTACTTGGCACAATGAATTTGGCTAGCATGAGGGAGAAAGGCAAGCTCAACATGTTGGAGGATCCAAGACAATATAATTTATCTCAGATGTAAGAAAACATAACCCATTATGTTGTCTTCCTTGTCCAATATCAACTCTTTAGCATGTCATATTTTAATGAGTGCTCACAATTATAAAAGATGTCCAAGATAGTATATTTATATGTGAAGACCTCTCTTTCTTTATTACTTCCTATTAATTGCAACGATGACCAAAACTATGTTTGTCAACCCTCAATAACTTTTATTCATCATACTCTTTCTATGTTAGCTCATTACTCTCCATAAGAGTCACATGATCTCTTTGTTTCTTTTTATTTCTTTCTCTTTCCCTTTATTCACTTAGGATCATGCCAAAATAATCAAGCCCTTGACTCAACACTAATCTTTATTATATAGCTCACGGACTCGGTTACATAGAAGGATAATAAAGCAAAACTCACAACTAGATCATACTAAGAACTTTTATTCTACTAGATCAAAATATTACCAAAAGGATCAAACTAAGAAAAACGATAAAGATAAAAGTGATGGTGATACGATACCGGGGCACTCCCCCAAGCTTGGCAGTTGCCAAGTGGAGTGCCCATACCAGATACTCAATTCTTCTTTGTTGGTGAAGAAGGTGGGGATGTTGATGATGGATAGTCGCACATCGAGCGTAGGAGGTCTTCTAACTTGCGGATAATGCCCTTGAGTGCGATGATATGCTCCTTCAACAAAATATTTTCACGTGTGAGATACTTATTTTGTATACGAGCTAACTCAATCATCTTGAAAGCTTCGATTTCTATTGGGGTAAGAAGATTATGATTCAGTTGAAGGGTGTCTTCTGTTGCTGGAACTTGGTCCTCCATGGCCTTCTTGATCCCTTCATCCTTGTTGATCTCCATAGGTTCTTCTCTCTTCAGCTCTATCTTCATTAGCCAAGCATCATTGCCCTCAGGTTGTAAGAGGAGGGAGACAACATAGTGCCTGGCCTTGACAACCCTGACAGAAACAGCTCGAAACAAAAACAAGAGGATTTTGCATGATACAGGAGTCAAAATCTCCAGGAGATTATTTAATGAATTTTTACCGACCAAAATACGTGTCATGCAAGAAAACGGAGTCCGGAGAGCACATGAGGTGCCCACGAGGTAGGGGGGCGCGCCGTCCACCCTCGTGGAGCCCTCGTGTCCTTTCTGGACTGCTGCTTATTTTTCTATTTTTCTAAATATTCCAAAACGAAGAAATATTGCCTTAAAATTGTTTTGGAGTCGGTTTACTTACCGTACCACATACCTATTCCTTTTCGGAGTCTGAAGCGTTCCGGAAAGTGTCCCTTATGTATTCCTCCGGGGTTACGGTTTCAATAATATTGGTTTCAACATTTATGGGATTACCTGAGATATAATGTTTGATTCTTTGACCATTTACCACCTTCGGATTTGTGCCTTCGAAGTTGTTGATTTTTATGGCACCGAAACGGTAGATCTCCTCGATAACGTAGGGACCTTCCCATTTAGAGAGAAGTTTTCCTGCAAAAAATCTTAAACGAGAGTTGTATAGCAATACATAATCACCTACATTAAACTCACGCTTTTGTATTCTTTTATCATGCCACCTTTTAACTTTTTCTTTAAACAACTTGGCATTTTCATAGGCTAGGGTTCTCCATTCATCAAGTGAATTAATATCAAATAACCTCTTCTCACCGGCAAGTTTAAAATCATAATTTAGTTCTTTAATAGCCCAATAAGCCTTGTGTTCTAGTTCGAGAGGTAAGTGACATGCTTTTCCATAGACCATTTTATACGGAGACATACCCATAGGATTTTTATATGCAGTTCTATAGGCCCATAATGCATCATCAAGTTTCTTCGACCAATTCTTTCTAGACCTATTAACAGTCTTTTGCAAAATTAATTTGAGTTCTCTATTACTCAATTCTACTTGACCACTAGACTGAGGGTGATAGGGAGATGCAATTCTATGATTAACATCATATTTAGCAAGCATTTTACGGAAAGCACCATGAATAAAATGTGAACCACCATCAATCATTAAATATCTAGGGACTCCAAACCTTGGAAAGCTAATTTCTTTAAGCATTTCAATAGAAGTGTTATGATCAGCACTACTAGTTGGAATAGCTTCTACCCACTTAGTAACGTAATCAACAACAACTAAAATATGTGTATAACCATTAGAGGAAGGAAAAGGTCCCATATAGTCAAAGCCCCAAACATCAAATGGTTCAATAACAAGTGAATAATTCATAGGCATTTCTTGACGTCTACTAATATTACCAATTCTTTGACATTCATCACAAGCTAAGACAAACTTACGGGCATCCTTGAAGAGAGTAGGCCAATAAAAACCAGATTGCAATACCTTATGTGCAGTTCTATCTTCAGCATGGTGTCCTCCATAAGCTTCGGAGTGACACTTGCGTAGGATCTGTTCCTGTTCATGCTCAGGTACACAACGTCTAATAACACCATCTACTCCTTCTTTATAAAGATGTGGGTCATCCCAAAAGTAATGCCTCAAATCATAGAAGAACTTTTTCTTTTGCTGGTATGTGAAACTAGGTGGTATAAACTTAGCAACAATGTAATTGGCATAATCAACATACCATGGAGCAGTATGAGAAGTATTTATGACATTTAATTGCTCATCAGGAAAGCTATCATCAATAGGTAGTGGGTCATCAAGCACATTTTCTAACCTAGACAAGTTGTCTGCAACGGGGTTCTCAGCTCCTTTTCTATCAACAATATGTAAATCAAATTCTTGAAGCAAGAGAACCCATCTAATAAGTCTAGGTTTAGCATCTTTCTTTTCCATAAGATATTTAATAGCAGCATGATCAGTGTGAATAGTTACTTTAGAATCAACAATATAGGGTCTAAACTTATCACAAGCAAATACAACTGCTAAGAATTCCTTTTCAGTAGTAGCATAATTTCTTTGAGCATTGTCTAGAGTTTTACTAGCATATTGAATAACATTTAGTTTCTTATCAACTCTTTGTCCTAGAATAGCACCTACAGCATAATCACTAGCATCACACATAATTTCAAAGGGTAAATTCCAATCAGGTGGCTGAACAATAGGTGCAGAGATCAATGCTTTCTTAAGTATTTCAAATGCTTCTACACAATCATCATCAAAAACAAATGGTATATCTTTTTGTAATAAATTAGCCAGAGGCCGAGAAATGTTTGAGAAGTCCTTAATGAACCTCCTATAAAACTAGCATGACCAAGGAAACTTCTTATACCTTTGATGTCCTTGGGACATGGCATATTTTCAATAGCATCAACCTTGGCTTTATCAACTTCAATACCTCTTTCAGAAACTTTATGCCCGAAGGCAATACCTTCATTAACCATAAAGTGGCACTTTTCCCAATTCAGGACAAGATTAGTTTCTTCACATCTCTGCAAAACTCGATCAAGTTTGCTAAAGCAATCATCAAAAGAAGATCCATAGACGGAAAAGTCGTCCATGAAAACCTCACAAATCTTTTCACAGAAGTCAGAGAATATAGCCATCATGCATCTTTGAAAGGTAGCAGGTGCATTACATAAACCAAAAGGCATACGTCTATAAGCAAAATTACCAAAAGGGCATGTAAAAGTAGTCTTTGATTGATCTTTGACTGACACATGTATTTGAGAGAAACCAGAATAACCATCTAGAAAGCAAAAATGTGTATATTTGGGTAATCTTTCTAGCATTTGATCGATAAAAGGTAAGGGGTAATGATACTTTTTAGTAGCCTTATTTAATTTGCGGAAATCAATTACCATCCTATAACCAGTAACAATTCTTTGAGGAATTAATTCATCTTTGTCATTAGGAACAACAGTAATACCTTCCTTCTTAGGGACACAATGGACAGGGCTTACCCACTGACTATCAGCAACGGGGTAAATTATACCTGCCCCAAGGAGCTTTAGTATCTCCTTTCTTACCACTTCTTTCATTTTAGGATTCAGACGGCGTTGATGATCACGAACTGGTTTAGCATCTTCTTCCAAATTAATTTTATGTTGACATAGAGTGGGACTAATGCCCTTAAGATCATCAAGAGTATACCCAATAGCAGCACGGTGCTTCTTCAGAATTTTCAATAATCTCTCTTCTTCATGTTCTGAAAGGTTAGCACTAATAATAACAGGGTATATCTTTTTCTCATCAAGATAAGCATATTTAAGAGTATCCGGTAAAGGTTTAAGCTCAAACACGGGATTACCCTTGGGCGGAGGAGGATCCCCTAGGATTTCAACAGGTAAATTGTGTTTCAGAATAGGTTCCTGTTTAAAGAATACTTCATCTAATTCTATTCTTTCATTCATAAACATATCATTTTCATGGTCTAGCAAATATTGTTCTAAAGGATCACTAGGAGGTACGACAATAGAAGCAAGACCAATAATTTCATCTTTACTAGGTAATTCTTCTTCACGGTGTTGTCTAATAAATTTAGAAAAATTAAATTCATGAGTCATATCATCTAAACCGACAGTAACAACATCTCTTTTGCAATCTATGGTAGCATTAACAGTATTTAAGAAGGGTCTACCAAATATAATGGGACAGAAGCTATCTTGTGGGGAACCAAGAACAAGAAAATCAGCAGGATATTTAGTTTTCCCACACAAGACTTCAACATCTCTAACAATTCCCATTAGTGAAATAGTATCTCTATTAGCAAGTTTAATTGTGACATCAATATCTTCTAACTCAACAGGTGCAATGTCATGCATAATTTCGTTGTATAAGTCAATAGGTATTGCACTAGCACTAGCACCCATATCATATAAGCCATGATAACAATGATCTCCTATTTTAACAAAAATAACAGGCATGCCTATCACAGGTCTAGGTTTATCTGTATCACGGGGTTTAGCAATTCTAGCAGTTTCATCACAGAAATAAATAACATGCCCATCTATATTATCAGACAAGAGATCTTTAACAATAGCAATATTAGGTTCAACTTTAACTTGCTCAGGAGGTGTATATGTTTTAATATTGCTTTTACGAACCACAGTTGAAGCTTTAGCATGATCCTTTATCCTAACAGGGAAAGGTGGTTTCTCAACACAAGAAGTAGGAACAATAGGATCATTATAAGTAATAGTCTTTTCTTCAACTTTAATAGGTGCAGCTACTTTTACTTCTACGGGAGGATGATATTTAAACCACTTCTCCTTGGGGAGATCAACATAAGCAGCAAAAGATTAACAGGAAGAAGCTACTATCTCAGAGTCAAGTCCATATTTAGTGCTAAATTTACGAAAAATATCGGTATCTATAAAAGATTTAACACAATCAAAACTAGGTGTCATGCCTGACTCCTTACCATTGTCGAGGTCCCAATCTTCGGAGTTGCGTTTAATTCTTTCCAATAAATCCCATTTGAATTCAATAGTCTTCATCATAAAAGAGCCAGAACAAGAAGTATCAAGCATGGTGCGATTGTTATCAGAAAGCCGAGCATAGAAATTTTGAATAATCATTTCTCTTGAGAGCTCATGATTGGGGCATGAATATAACATTGATTTAAGCCTCCCCCAAGCTTGAGCGATGCTTTCTCCTTTGCGAGGCCAAAAATTATATATATAATTGCGATCACGATGAACAAGATGCATAGGATAAAACTTTTGATGAAATTCCAGTTTCAATCGTTTGTAGTTCCAAGACTCCATATTGTCACATAGCCTATACCATGTCGATGCATCTCCCCTCAAAGATAAAGGGAAGACCTTCTTGTTAACAACATCTCCGGGTACACCTGCAAGCTTAGATAATCCACAAACTTCATCCACATATATTGGATGTTCATTAGGATGTTTTGTTCCATCTCCTAAAAAGGGATTAGCTAGCAGTTTTTCTACCATACCCAAAGGAATTTCAAAGCAAGCATTTTCATTTTCAGTAGGTTCAGTAGGTTAAGGAGCAACTCTTTGCTATACTGGTCGGGGTGAAGATACCCCGAACAAGCCCCTCAGAGGATTACTTTCCACAGTAACAAGTGACAGTAAATTTCAGCACACTATATAAATTTTTCCTTACCAAATTCCACCTACCAAAGGCGCTTCACTCCCCGGCAACGGGCCAGAAAAGAGTCTTGATGACCCACAAGTATAGGGTATCTATCGTAGTCCTCTCGATAAGTAAGAGTGTCGAACCCAACGAGGAGCAGAAGGAAATGATAAGCGGTTTCCAGCAAGGTATTCTCTGCAAGTACTGAAATAAGTGGTAACAGATAGTTTTGTGATAAGATAATTTATAACGAGCAAAAAGTAACAAAAGTAAATAAGGTGCGGCAAGGTGGCCCAATCCTTTTTGTAGCAAAGGACAAGCCTGGACAAACTCTTATATGATGTAAAGCGCTCCCGAGGACACATGGGAATATTGTCAAGCTAGTTTTCATCACGCTCATATGATTCGCGTTCGGTACTTTGATAATTTGGTATGTGGGTGGACCGGTGCTTGGGTGCTGCCCTTACTTGGACAAACATCCCACTTGTGATTAACCTCTATTGCAAGCATCCGCAAATACAACAAAAGTATTAAGGTAAACCTAACCATAGCATGAAACATATGGATCCAAATCAGCCCATTACGAAGCAACGCATAAACTAGGGTTTAAGCTTCTGTCACTCTAGCAACCCATCATCTAATTATTACTTCCCAATGCCTTCCTCTAGGCCCAAACAATGGTGAAGTGTCATGTAGTCGATGTTCACATAACACCACTAGAGGAGAGACAACATACATCTCATCAAAATATCGAACGAATACCAAATTCACATGACTACTAATAGCAAGACTTCTCACATGTCCTCAGGAACAAAAGTAACTACTCACAAAGCATAAACATGTTCATAATCAGAGGGGTATTAATGTGCAAATAGGATCTGAACATATAATCTTCCACCAAGTAAATCAACTAGCATCAATTACAAAGAGTAATCAACACTACTAGCAACCTACTAGCACCAATCCCGGACTTGGAGATAAGAATTGGATACAAGAGATGAACTAGGGTTTTGAGATGAGATGGTGCTGATGAAGATGTTGATGGAGATTGCCCTCTCCCGATGAGAGGAGCGTTGGTGATGACGATGGCGATGATTTCCCCCTCCGGGAGGGAAGTTTCCCCGGCAGAACAGCCCGGCCAGAACCCTAGATTGGCTCTGCCAAGGTTCTGCCTCGTGGCGGCGGAGTTTCGTCCGAGAAGATGGCTTATGATTTTTTCCCATCGAAAGAGTCCATATAGCAGAAGATGGTCACCGGAGGGCCACCAGGGGGCCCACGAGGTAGGGGGCGCGCCCAGGAGGGTAGGGCGCGCCCCCACCCTCGTGGGCAGGGTGTGGCCCCCCTGGTGAAGTTCTTGCACTCAATGTTTTTATATATTTGGAAAACATCATCCGTGAAGTTTCAGGACTTTTGGAGCTGTGCAGAATAGGTCTCTAATATTTGCTCCTTTTCCAGCCAGAATCCCAGCTGCCGGCATTCTCCCTCTTTATGTAAACCTTGTAAAATAAGAGAGAATAGGCATAAGTATTGTGACATAATGTGTAATAACAGCCCATAAATGCAATAAATATTGATATAAAAGCATGATGCAAAATGGACGTATCACGCTTCACTCCCCGACAACGGCGCCAGAAAAGAGTCTTGATGACCCACAAGTATAGGGGATCTATCATAGTCCTTTCGATAAGTAAGAGTGTCGAACCCAACGAGGAGCAGAAGGAAATGATAAGAGGTTTTCGGCAACGTATTCTCTGTAAGCACTTAAATTATCGGTAACAGATAGTTTTGTGATAAGGTAATTGGTGACGAGTAGCAAGTAGTAAAAGTAAATAAGGTGCAACAAGATGGCCCAATCCTTTTTGTAGCAAAGGACAAGCCTGTACAAACTCTTATATGATGTAAAGCGCTCCTGAGGACACATGGGAATTATTGTCAAGCTAGTTTTCATCATGATCATATGATTCGCGTTCGGTACTTTGATAATCTGATATGAGGGTGGACCGGTGCTTGGGTGCTGTCCTTACTTGGACAAGCATCCCACTTATGATTAACCCCTATTGCAAGCATCCGCAACTACAACAGAAGTATTAAGGTAAACCTAACCATAGCATGAAACATATGGATCCAAATCAGCCCCTTACGAAGCAACGCATAAACTAGGGTTTAAGCTTCTGTCACTCTAGCAACCCATCATCTACTTATTACTTTCCAATGCCTCCCTCTAGGCCCAAACAATGGTGAAGTGCCATGTACTCGACGTTCACATGACACCACTAGAGGGATGACAACATACATCTCATCAAAATATCGAACAAATACCAAATTCACATGACTACTAATAGCAAGACTTCTCCCATGTCCTCAGGAACAAACGTAACTACTCACAAAGCATATTCATGTTCATAATCAAAGGGGTATTAATATGCATAATGGATCTGAACATATAATCTTCCACCAAGTAAACCAACTAGAATCAATTACAAGGAGTAATCAACCCTACTAGCAACCCACAGGTACCAATCTGAGGTTTGGATACAAAGATTGGATACAAGAGATTAACTAGGGTTTGAGATGAGATGGTGTTGGTGAAGATGTTGATGAAGATTGACCCCCTCCTGATGAGAGGATCGTTGGTGATGACGATGGTGATGATTTCCCCCTCCTGAAGGGAAGTTTCCCCGGCAGAACAGCTCCGCCAGAGCCCTAGATTGGTTCCTCCAAGGTTCCGTCTCGTGGCGGCGAAGTCTCGTCCCGAAAGCTTGCTTATGATTTTTTCCTCAACGAAAGACTCCATATAGCAAAAGATGGTCATCGGAGGGCCACCAGGGGGCCCACGAGGCAGGGGGGCGCGCCCAGGGGGGTAGGGCGCGCCCCCACCCTCGTGGCTGGTGGCCCCCCTCTGGTACTTCTTGCGCTCAATATTTTTTATATATTCTGGAAATAACTTCCGTGAAGTTTCAGGACTTTTGGAGCTGTGCAGAATAGGTCTCTAATATTTGCTCCTTTTCCATCCTAGAATCCTAGTTGTTCACTCTCCTTCTTTCGGAGCAGGCCTTTCTTGAGCCCAATCAACTCGGTGATATCATGGGAAACCTCCAAGTCAACCCTCAAGGTATGGATCAATGGTCTTGGAGACATGGCAAGTCTCTGAATATACTGCTAAAAAAGTACTACACTTTTTTCATCAGCCAACTACAACCAACCCAGTATTGACTTGGACATGGAAGAGTTGTTGCACCATGTCAATCAAGATGTTTGTTTGACTGGTAATTATGGACAGAGTTAAAACCAAAGATATGATACAAGGTAGACATTGGAGAATTGATGATGGCCCACAATGTGTCTTGTGCCCAACTTTTGCCTTAGAGGATAGAAATCACCTATTTTTTCAATACTTTGGTGTGAGGATATGGAACTATCTGCAAATTTTTTGTCCGAACAACCAATACATGGTGCAAATTGCCATTGGTACAAGGAAGGACTTTAACAAACCGTTCTTTTCAAAGGTAGTCTTTCTAGCCTGGTGGATTATTTGGAAGATCAGAAATGACAAGGTATTCAGACACATCATGCCATCCTTTGGCCATTGGAGAAGTGGATTCATCCATGACATCACATTGCTCACACACAGGAGAAGATGCACTCCATAGATGGACAAATTTTTACTCCTTAGGTTTTAGAGGTAGTTTGCTTTCTGTTTCCTTTTTCTTTTATAGTTTTGTCATTTTTTTGTTCCTCTTCTTGAGGAACTTGCACAATAATATTCTTTGTTCTTTTATCAATAAAATGTTGTTGGGTGTAAGCCCTGTAGTTTCCATGGTAAAAAAATCATGATGAATGGCATGCTTGCCATCACAAGGCCACACCTTTGCTGAATTTGGTCCTTTGGAGGGAGTCTATTCGAATCGAGTTGCCATAGAAAGATGTTGGTTATGAGTCGAATCAACCAGTTTCAAACGTCACGAAAGTAGAGAAGCAACACTCTCTAACACAGTTGGGTGTAGTCGATTCGATATAGTAATAGCCACTTAGAGATGTCACTCAAGAGTTGGACCAGTCCAGTTAGGCATATGACTTCTTCCACTTCTATTCTAAAGTGTGTGTAAATTTTAACACTCCATCTGTTTTAAAATACTTCACACACTAATTTTTTTAGAACAAGCATTTGACCGCATTTACTCTGTTAGTATATATTTTATGCGAAACACAATTGATGTCCTTAAATCCGGATTCCAAACTGCCTGTTTGTAGTTACAATTTTGTCTCACAAAATTTACATATCAACAATGTAATTGACTGTCAAAGGCTTGTCCTAATAAAAGCAAATATGTGAAGTACTATTTTGAAATGGATCATTGGAAGATGAGATAATTGCACAAACCACCAACTATTGTTGTTGATTTTCCAGAGTACCTATTTTATGGTTTTGTTGCACAAAACACCGCATATTGGTGCAATATGTTGCAGCTAAGTATAATCCAGCATTTAGGTAGGTTTACATGGTTTGTGACAAGTGGATCTCATTGGTAAGTACATGGGTGGCAAAAAAATAGGCCGCATTAGTAGGCCAACTAAAAAAAACCTTTGGTCCAATTTTGTTGAAAATTTCCAGGATAAATATTGAGTACAGTATGATGGCGTCGTATCTTATGCATCCGGTAACCCTCGTGCATCCCTGTAGCCGGTCGTCCTCGTTCGTCCGATCCTAATCCTCGTCCTCCCGTGAGTTGGCTCTTATTTTGCAGAAAAATGCCCGCTTGTGCCCTTGTATTTAGACTCTCATCACAAATTTACCGTTATCTGCAATGTAATCTCCTTGATACATCTGACAACTTTTAGAAAATTCACACGTCTAACAAGGGCACAGGCGGGCGTTTTTCTGCAAAATAAGAGCCAACTCACGGGAGACGAGGATTAGGATCGGACGAACGAGGACGAGCGGCTACAGGGATGCACGAGGGTTACTGGATGCATAAGATACGACGTCCAGTATGATTTACTATCTTTTTTCTTTTTACTAAAAATATTAAATTAAAAAAAGACAAGCTAACTAACATTCCCATGCTAATCTCGTCGATCGATGGCCTGCTTTTTTGTCATGCGTGCACTTACAAGCGGGATCCACCTATAAGAAATCAAATTAACATACCCATCGTTGGATTAGACCAAGCTACAACGGATTACACCAATATATGACGTTTTGTATGGACGTGGAGTATTTGCAACGAAAATTCCAGGAAGTTATTTTATCACGAAAATTTCAGTTTATTTACCATTTTTCTTCTTCAGATTTTACTGTTCATTAGGAAGTATGTGAGCCCGGGATCAAAAGAGCACTGTCGGTTTTGTACAACAAATCCATAGAATAGTTGTCTCCGTGCAAAATCATCACCAACAGTTAGTGATTCGTGCAATTTTCTCTTACAAGGAATTTATGTAACCCATGTGTCCCAAACAGGACCTTAAATGCGGTTCACTTTCAATGAGAATCTAAAAACCATCGACGAAAAGAGAGAGACAGAGAGGGGAGACTGGATCTGGTCATGTGGTCCGCACGTGGTGCCACCTCACCAGTCCCCCCTCCGCGAGCCAAACCGCTCGCTCCACTCCACCACCATTCGCACCCGCCTCCCGGTTTTGACGCTCTCTCCTCTCCCCATTCCACTACGCCCCGAACATCCCACCTCCTCCCGACACGCAACGACGGAACGGAGCCAATTTCCTTCCCCGCCTCCGGATGTCCCTGCCCCTGCCCCGTCCTCTCGTCTCTCGATCTGATCGAGGCCACGGCCCGGCGGGAATGGCGGCCGAGTCGTCGGCGGCGGCCGGCATGCGCAAGGCGCCCTCCATGGAGTGGCGCTGGGTGTCCGCGGGGGAGGAGGAGGACGACGAGCTGGAGGGCCGCGGGGCGGGGGGCCCCGCGGCCGTCGGGGCGGCGGGCCGGGGCGGCAGCTTCGAGTCCGAGTCCGAGGACGACAACGTCGACTACGAGGACGAGGACGAGGAGCAGAGGGAGGCCCGGCAGCGCCTGATCCGCACCGTGCCCACCGTCGACTGGTTCGACGTCGAGGGCAACGAGGTCTCCGGCGCGCAGCCGCTCGAGGACCCCGAGGTGAGCGCGCGCTCTGTTTCCCCTCCTGGTCTCGTGTCGTTCGATTGCGTATGCGGCGAGGTGTTCGACGCACGCTGCTCATGCCGCGCGCGTGGAATGCCGTGAGAGTGGTGACCAGACCACCGACCGGTGCGATTTTGGTTAGCTTCGGCGTTTGCCCATTGGATTGGAGAAGTGCGAATCTGCACATCCTTGTGGTTCAGGATGGCCGTGCTTGGATGAGGGGATGCATATGTTGCGTTCGATCAGAAACATCAATTGTTTTGTTCCTTCATCCAAATTTTGTTTGCATAACATTGTGACTGGTAATCAGGATGCGGCGGGAATGGTGATTACGTGCGCTCATGTTATTTGTGACCGTTTTCTTGTGCATAAATCGGAACAATAGTTATCAGATGAGTTAATTTCGTATCACTTACATGTAGTGCTGATATTTCTGCGACCCATCACCCACCCCAATCTGCTCATACAAGACATAACTTGTACATAAAAGTGAATCAGTAAACTGCTATACTAATCTTGCCGGAGACAATGTTTGCCTCCATCTGTTATGTAAATCAGACCACTTCTCTTCCATAAAAGTTTAGATTCTTTCGGTGTACGTTCAATGCAGGAACCTCTTCCAGCTCCGTGGGTGGTTAAAGCGAGAATACGGGCAATCATCAAATTTCAAACGTCATAATTAAAGATACCTTGTCCAACGCAAGTACCTCTTTCTAGGTGGTCTAAGAACTTATATAGGCACTTGTAGTCTCTCCAATGCAAAAGTCCATTCCTAGTAAAAAATTGTCTATGCTTGCTATCGAAGATTTAAAGCAGGTATTGAACAAATCTGCCCAACTA
Organism: Triticum aestivum; assembly: GCF_018294505.1. Lineage (NCBI taxonomy): Eukaryota > Viridiplantae > Streptophyta > Magnoliopsida > Poales > Poaceae > Triticum > Triticum aestivum. Next base: position 683,670,762 of record NC_057797.1, read on the forward strand.
TAAACTTCCAACATGAAAACGAGATTCCAATTCAACACCAAAGACCTCGAAGAGTCACATTTTCTCCCTTTCAAATTAGAGAATTCGATTTCTCCTTGAACATATTTTTTTGCTGGCAAGCTATCAGACCTCGGAGAGTCACATTTTATCCCTTGTTTCAAATTAGAGAATTGGATTTCTCCTTGAACATAATATTTTGGTGACAAGCTACACCCAGATGCATGCAAAGTTCCCTAGTAAAAAGGATGAATTCAAAGTGCTTAGTGATGCCATCTCAAGGCCCCCCTCCCCCTTACGACCTAATATTACCACCCTGCTGTCCTGCATAGCAAACAAAATCTTTTACTTTTTACCTTCATCATTCCAAGCAACCGCATTGCAGACAGTTCAGGGCATTTTCGATGCAGTAGTAGAATAGATGGGTGTTAGTACGAAAGCTAAAATTATAGGCTACTGTTATGGTTTTTAACAATTTATCAGGTCGGTGTGCGAATAACGTCACCTTTTTTTTCGAGTGACTTCATCTATTGAGTAACCATAACTGAAGTCATATCATCGGAAGAAATGTATATTTTCCCAGGAGGGAGATGTGTTTAATTATGAGATGAACCATAAGAGTTGAAAATTTCATCAGCAGAATATCTTTGTGGAGATCGATCTATGGGATAGTCTTTGTTGACAGTTGTATGAAATTAAATGCATGTAGATAGTAATGTCCTCACCGTTTAAATAAAGAATATATATTTTCTTATCATGTTTCCTTCATTATCTGGCGCATGGTTCAGTTATTTCATTTACATGTGCAGGAGTTTGATTTTGGCAGGACAGTATTTCTTGCTCTTCAGACTCTTGCTGTGGTTTTCGGAGATATTGGAATAAGTCCACTGTATACATTTGATGTCATGTTCAACAAGTACCCTATTCTTGAGGAGGAGGATGTTCTGGGAGCACTCTCACTAGTTCTGTATACTCTGATTTTGATGCCATTGGTGAAGTATGTCTTGGTTGTCCTTTGGGCTAATGATGATGGTGAAGGTATATTCGAGGTTGTGAATTGAGTTAATAAGGTAAAAAAAAATTATACAGGGATATGTTACAGGCTTAACATCCTTCAATTATTTTATGACTCCACAGGTGGTATATTTGCCATGTATTCTTTAATTTGTAGAAATGCAAAAGTGAGTCTCATTCCAAACCAAGTACAAGCTCAGCCTGAGAAGAGGATGTCAAGTTTCCGTCTCAAGCTTCCCACAGATGAGCTTGAGAGGTCCATAAAAGTAAAGGAGAAACTTGAATCTTCACTCATGATGAAGAAGTTACTTTTAGGCTTAGTACTATTTGGGACTGCCATGTTTATATCCAATGGAGTTATCACACCAGCAATGTCAGGTTTGTTTCTTCTTCTTGACACACGTTCAGTGGTACATCATAAAGAATTGAAGAACAAAACATGTTTATTTTCTTTACAAGTGTAGTTTATGCGGACTATTTTCCAATAATTTTTTATCATTGAATAGTGCTGTCTGCTGTCAGCGGCTTGAAAGTTGGGATACCAAAGGCCTCACAAGGTGAAGTTCCTTTTATTTAATGGAACAAAAGTAAGCTATTTATTTTATAATTTATGCTAGTTTCTCTTCCTAATTCCATCAAACGTTATTTGCAGATGTTGTGGTGATGATTTCAATTGCACTTCTTGTTGTCCTGTATAGTCTACAGAGATATGCCACTAGCAAAATAGGATTTATAGTTGGCCCTTGTTTGCTGATATGGTTTTGCTGTCTTGGAGGAATTGGCATATGCAATCTCAGTAGATATGGATCGGGAGCTTTTAAGGCGTTTAATCCTCTATACATTTTTTATTATTTTGGGAGGAATCCCTTTCAGGCCTGGCTCTCCCTTGCTGGTTGTCTTTTGTGTGCAACAGGTAAACGTCAGTTTACCTCTAATCAGTTAGTACCATTTGATTTGCTACACAACCTTATGTTCTTACTGTCAAAGTGCACCTCTTTCTTTTGATTTCTGTTGTGTACTTTGCTGGTGCGCTTTAACTTTGAGACAATTTTTATGATGTATTGGAAGGGGAGCCTTGGCACAGCGGTAAAGCTGTTGCCTTGGAAACAGCCTCTTGCAGAAATGTAGGGAAAGGCTGCGTACAATAGGCCCAAAGTGGTCGGACCCTTCCCCGGACCCTGCGCAAGCGGGAGCTACATGCACCCGGCTGCCCTTTTTTATTTAGATTGTCTGTTGTCTCACAATGCAGTCTGTTGGTTCAGAACTTTTTTTTTAAGTGTCTTGGTAAAAAAAAAAGAAACTGATTTGTTTACCAACTATACTGCAGGATCTGAGGCTATCTTTTCAAATCTTTGCCACTTTCCTGTACGATTTGTTCAGGTATTATCATTAGTTTATGGAAGTGTTACTTCTATTTTGAACTTTATGCAGATGATGTTCTATATATACCTAACATTTCTTATAAATTCTTAGTCATTCAGACTCAGTATTAGTTTTATATAAAATTTCAGATCTGCTTAATGTATCCACTACTCATCCACTCTTGATTATATTTATATCCAGCATGTTTCTCCTTTGCAGTTTATGTTTGTTCTTCTTGTTCTTCCTTGCCTTGTCTTGGCCTATTTAGGACAAGCTGCTTTCCTCATTGCAAACGAAAAGACACCTGAACATATCTTCTTTGCATCTATTCCAGGTAAGTTGGATGTGGCTGAATATGCCTGTGTTTTTCATTTTCTTATGAATGAACCCCATCAGCAGTTCTTCCATATGTGATGTGAATATTCTATTTGCGATTACTGACTTGTTACACTGTATTCTCTATGCAGGGAATGTTTTCTGGCCTGTTTTCTTGCTTGCTAATTTAGCTGCACTGATTGCCAGTAGGACAATGACGATTGCTATATTCCAATGCCTAAAGCAGTCCATATCACTTGGTTGCTTTCCTCGGCTCAAAATTGTCCATACATCTCGAAAATTTATGGCTAAGATATACATTCCAGTCGTAAATTGGTTTCTGCTGGCTTCCTGTTTGGGCTTTATTCTGCTCTTCCGAAGCACATCTGATGTCGGGAATGCATATGGTAATAGTATTGCACTGGATATGCTATTATGTTTAACTCCTGCTTATGCAATATGCTGTAATGCTTCAGTATTCTGCACTCTTACACTGTTCCATCTTGAACAGCCATAGCTGAACTTGGGGTGATGATAATGGCCACGGTCTATGTTACACTGATAATGCTTCTAATATGGGAAACCAATATTATTAAGGTCGTGTCATTCCTTATCACATTCCTATCCTTGGAGCTGATTTTCTTCTCATCAGCTCTGAGTAGTGTTGGGGATGGAGGTTGGGCACTGTTGGTCTTTGCATCTGGTCTTGTCATGATTATGTTCATCTGGAACTACGGAACCAAACTGAAGTATGACAGTGAACTCAAACAGAAGCTTTCAAAAGATCTAATGAGAAAACTGGGGCCCAACCTTGGCACAATGAGAGCGCCTGGACTAGGCTTGGTGTACAGTGAGATAGTGACAGGAGTTCCTGCAATTTTTGGTCATTTTCTGACCGCCCTCCCTGCTATCCACTCAATAATCGTATTCGTGTGCGTCAGGAATGTGCCAGTGCCTGCGGTTCCCCAAAGTGAAAGGTTTCTTTTCCAGCGTGTTTGTACAAGGGGCTATCACATGTTTCGCTGTATTGCCAGGTATGTACATGGACTCTAGTT